>NC_084735.1:79804297-79831797 GCF_033978785.1 Entelurus aequoreus
GGGCGTGGGGGGGCTCTCAAAGCCTGCGAGCCGTCACTCAGTACTCAGGACATGAAGGAGGAGACATTAGCGTCAATACCAAAAGGTCTACTTGGTGTTCCAAGTGCTTGAAAGTAGGGGTTTTGATATCAGATATCGATCTAGTATCAGAAAAAAAAAACAAGTACGTAAAATCTCCGATGTAAGCGCTCCGATACAAGCAGTCCACTTATTTGTGCAAGGCTGGACGGCCAGTTCACATCTAAATGTCCTCCATAAACACACAAGGTTCTTCTATTAAGTCATGTTATTTACAAAAGGTAAACATGGTTGGCTACTAACAGCTAGCAGCAACACAACAGCTAAGCACGCAATAGCACACAAGCTAGACATACATAATGATAATTATTGCCGTGTAAAACAGCACATTTGTTAATATAAACAAGTATAAAATACTACTTACACATGCAAAGTCTCCAAGGCAGAAGCGTATTAGAAAGTATTCAGTAACAAACGTGTCCGCATCATTCGACGTCCTCTGTCATGATATTAACTTCATAGATTATTTCGGCCACTCGCCAAAAAAAACAAAAACAATTACCACTCCTATTCAACTTAAAGACAGCATAAGTCCATTCCAGACGGTTGATAATGAATAGGTTGCCATTTAGCACACAAGCTAGACATACATAATGATAATTTTTGCAGTGTAAAACAGCACATTTGTTAATATAAACAAGTATAAAATACTACTTACACATGCAAAGTCTCCAAGGCAGAAGCGTATTAGAAAGTATTCAGTAACAAACGTGTCCGCATCATTCGACGTCCTCTGTCATGATATTAACTTCATAGATTATTTCGGCCACTCGCCAAAAAAAAAAACAAAAACAATTACCACTCCTATTCAACTTAAAGACAGCATAAGTCCATTCCAGACGGTTGATAATGAATAGGTTGCCATTTAGCACACAAGCTAGACATACATAATGATCATTATTGCAGTGTAAAACAGCACATTTGTTAATATAAACAAGTATAAAATACTACTTACACATGCAAAGTCTCCAAGGCAGAAGCGTATTAGAAAGTATTCAGTAACAAACGTGTCCGCATCATTCGACGTCCTCTGTCATGATATTAACTTCAGAAATTATTTCGGCCCCTCGCCAAAAAAAAAAACAACAATTACCACTCCTATTCAACTTAAAGACAGCATAAGTCCATTCCAGAAGGTTGATAATGAATAGGTTGCCATTTAGCACACAAGCTAGACATACATAATGATAATTATTGCAGTGTAAAACAGCACATTTGTTAATATAAACAAGTATAAAATACTACTTACACATGCAAAGTCTCCAAGGCAGAAGCGTATTAGAAAGTATTCAGTAACAAACGTGTCCGCATCATTCGACGTCCTCTGTCATGATATTAACTTCATAAATTATTTCAGCCACTCGCCAAAAAAAACAACAAAACAATTACCACTCCTATTCAACTTAAAGACAGCATAAGTCCATTCCAGACGGTTGATAATGAATAGGTTGCCATTTAGCACACAAGCTAGACATACATAATGATCATTATTGCAGTGTAAAACAGCACATTTGTTAATATAAACAAGTATAAAATACTACTTACACATGCAAAGTCTCCAAGGCAGAAGCGTATTAGAAAGTATTCAGTAACAAACGTGTCCGCATCATTCGACGTCCTCTGTCATGATATTAACTTCAGAAATTATTTCGGCCCCTCGCCAAAAAAAAACAAAACAATTACCACTCCTATTCAACTTAAAGACAGCATAAGTCCATTCCAGAAGGTTGATAATGAATAGGTTGCCATTTAGCACACAAGCTAGACATACATAATGATAATTATTGCAGTGTAAAACAGCACATTTGTTAATATAAACAAGTATAAAATACTACTTACACATGCAAAGTCTCCAAGGCAGAAGCGTATTAGAAAGTATTCAGTAACAAACGTGTCCGCATCATTCGACGTCCTCTGTCATGATATTAACTTCATAAATTATTTCGGCCACTCGCCAAAAAAAACCAAAACAATTACCACTCCTATTCAACTTAAAGACAGCATAAGTCCATTCCAGACGGTTGATAATGAATAGGTTGCCATTTAGCACACAAGCTAGACATACATAATGATAATTATTGCAGTGTAAAACAGCACATTTGTTAATATAAACAAGTATAAAATACTACTTACACATGCAAAGTCTCCAAGGCAGAAGCGTATTAGAACGTATTCAGTAACAAACGTGTCCGCATCATTCGACGTCCTCTGTCATGATATTAACTTCATAAATTATTTCGGCCACTCGCCAAAAAAAACAAAAACAATTACCACTCCTATTCAACTTAAAGACAGCATAAGTCCATTCCAGACGGTTGATAATGAATAGGTTGCCATTGTTCTCTATTTGACTAATTTCACCTGATCAAACCTTCGCTAACATTCCACACTACAGTTAAAGTATGTATGATACCCGTTGATATCGTATCGGATCAATAATGGTATCTACCAGTGACATCATGCGAGACCCTTTACGACATCGCGCTAAGCTTTGTGGCACTTTGAGAAGCACACATCTTTGTTTGAACTCCAAACTGTCCAAACACGGGGACGTTCCACATTACAGTTCTCTGTATCATATGTAATCCCGACGTATTTAGATGTTAGCGCAAAAACAAGCACATAACATTTACTTAACGGAACCAAATTACAAAATAAAACATTATTCCTGCGATCCAACCACACTATGTAATAAATAGTAATAAGAAAATGCCACGAGATTCCTCGCAAGAACAAGCTAGTGCTCTAAAGTAATACCGTACATAATATTAATATTGATCGGATTGATCACTGGTTGACACGAGGTCTTAGAAAATTTGCTGACGTTAACGTTTAAATGTCAAAGTTTTGTGCAATGGGTAACATGTCTCTACAAAATTGATCAATACGCAGAATTAGCAAAGTGCAATCAAGCACGACAGAACTCATATACCACTATTTACTTTTGTAAATAATGCTAACTTTTCCGTGACTTATTTTCAGACAAAATCTTACAAAATTGTATTTTAAGAACAGTCTATGGTAAGATTGTAGCGAAAAACCCAATATTGATAATGATCGGATTAGTGAGTTTAACCTTTAATACAAGCTAAGCCGGTGTCTGGCAAGAAATTCTTAATTTTTGTGGTTGTAAAATATACATCGCTATAAAAATCGATCAACACTTGGAATTTGCGAAGTATAATCAAGAATGACGACACTCATATGCTACTGTTTACTTTTTAAGCTTGTTTAATCGAGAATAAATGTTAACTTTTTTTATTTATTCTCGCTGGATGGCCAAATGTTCGTAGAAAATATAACAAGATTCTCGCAAGAACAGTCTATTGTAAGATTGTAGAGACAAACTCAATATCGATCGGATTGGTAAACTAAATCCTTAATGCAAGCTAAGTCGAAATATGGCAAGAAACTCCAATGTTTTGTGCTACATAGAACATATATCACTAAAAGTCAGTCCTCAGAATTTGCGAAGTGTAATCAAGAATGACAAGACTCTAATACTACTGTACTATACTATTTACCTTTTAAGCTTGTTTAGTCATAAAGAACTGCTAACTTTTCCTCAACCTATTCTCCTAGGATGGCCACCATTATTGTACAAAATGCTATAAAATCTTTGAAAAAACAGGCTAACTTAAGATCGTAAAAACAAACCCAATATTGATATTGATTGGATTAGTGAGTTGAACCTTTAATGCAAGCTATGCCGAAGTCTGGCAAGAAACTCCAAAGTTTCGTGCGATGTGGAACATATATCGCTATAAAAATCGATCAATCCTCCGAAATTGCCAAGTATAATCGAGCATGACGACACTCGCATACCACTATTTACTTTATATGCTTGTTTAATTGTGAAGAAATGCTAACTTTTCCTCAACTTATTCTCGCTGGATGGCCAAATTTTCGTACAAAATTCTCTCAAAAACAGTCAATGGTAAAATCGTAGACACAAACCCAATATTGATATTGATACGATTAGTGAGTTGAACCTTTAATGCACGCTATGCCGAAGTCTGACAAGAAACTCCAAAGTTTCGTGCGATGTGGAACATATATCGCTATAAAAACTAGATCAATCCTCCGAATTTGCCAAGTACAACCGAGAATGACGACACTCATATACTACTATCTACTTTATATGCTTGTTTAATTGTGAAGAAATGCTAACTTTTCCTCAACTTATTCTCGCTGGATGGCCAGGTTTTTGTACAAAATCCTACAAAATTCTCGCAAAAACAGTCCATGAAAAAATCGTACGGACAAACCCAATATTGATATTGATCAGATTAGTGAGTTAAACCTTTAATGCACGCTATACCGAAGTCTGACAAGAAACTCCAAAGTTTTGTGCGATGTGGAACATACATCGCCATAAAAATCGATCAATCCTCCGAATTTGCCAAGTATAATCGAGCATGACGATACTCATATACCACTATTTAAGTTATAGGCTTGTTTAATTGTGAAGAAATACCAACTTTTCCTCAACTTATTCTCGCTGGATGGCCAACTTTTCGTACAAAATTCTACAAAATTCTCGCAAAAACAGTCCATGGTAAAATCGTAGAGACAAACCTATTATTGATATTGAACAGATTAGTGAGTTAAACCTTTAATGCATGCTATGCTGAAGTCTGCAAGAAACTCCAAAGTTTTGTGCGATGTGGAACATATATCGCTATAGAAAAAATTATCAATCCTCCGAATTTTTGAAGCATAATCAAGCATGACCACACTCATTAACCACTATTTACTCTATACACTTGCTTAATTGTAAAAAAAAAAAAGCTAACTTTTCTTCAACTTATCCTCGCTGGATGGCCAAATTTTCAGACAAAATCCTACAAAATTCTAGCAAAAACAGTCTATGGTAAAATCGTAGAGACAAACCCAATATTGATATTGATCGGATTAGTGAGTTAAACCTTTAATGCACGCTATACCGAAGTCTGGCAAGAAACTCCAAAGTATTTTGCAATGTGGAACATACATTGCAATAAAAAATCGCTCAATCCTCCGAATTTTTGAAGCATAATCAAGCATGACCACACTCATTAATCACTATTTACTCTAAACACTTGCTGAATTGTAAAAAAATGCTAACTTTTCCTCAACTTATTCTTGCTGGATGGCAAATTTTCGTACAATATTCTACAAAATTCTCGCAAAAACAGTCTATGGTAAAATCGTAGCGACAAACCCAATATTGATATAGATCGGAATAGTGAGTTAAACCTTTACCGAAGTCTGGCAAGAAACGGCAAAGTATTTTGCAATGTGGAACATACATCGCAATAAAAAATTGATCAATCCTCCGAATTTCTGAAGTATAATCAAGCATGACGACCCTCATATACCACTATTTACTTTATACGTTTGTTTAATTGTGAAGAAATTATAACTTTTTCTCAACTTATTCTCAATGGATGGCCAAATTTTCGGACTAAATCCTACAAAATACTCGCAAAAACAGTCTATGGTAAGATCGTAGAGACAAACCCAATATTTATATTGATCGGATTAGTGAGTTGAACTTTTAATGCACGCTATGGCGAAGTCTGGCAAGAAACTCCAAAGTTTTGTCCGACACAGAAAATATCTCGCTATAAAAATCGATCACTCTTAAGAATTTGCCACCTGTAATTAAGAACGACGATGCTCATAATACCATATTATTTTTCTTGCTCTTTTACAGTAAAGAAATATTAACCGTTGTTTAACTTACTCTTGCTTTTATGTTCGACTCAATTGTCGTGAAAACAGGTTGGTCTATTTGTGACGTGATGCTAAAGAAAAAACACATTCATGTTATCCATCGAACAAATGTCGGAGTTATAAGGACCACATTCGGAGTTGTTTTCAGGTTTCTGTATTTCTTAGCAACAGGTTGTGGCGTCACCTTTATGTGAGAAAGGTAAACCCCAGTTCTGAAGGAGGCGGCGGAGGCCATGAGAGAAATCAAATTTCCGTGAGTCTACAGTACAGTAGCGCTCCGGGAATCTTTGGATTCATCCGGGCACGGATCAGCGAGCGCTTCATTACCTCTGAGCTGCGTGCAGTGCAGGCTTAGCCGGGGATAAAGAAAAAGGCACTCCCTTAATCTTCTTATAATCCCGACGTTTTACTGAGGGGAGACGGAAGATGAGGGCGAAATTGTAAAAATACACTTTGATATAATAGCAAGGAGTTTAGCAAGCGACTTTGCAGCAAGTTCGGACTCGTGTCAGATTACAGAATAAAAGATCGCATCCTGATTGGTTGGCTTCGGGACACATTTATATGCATTTTTGGAATGGAAATCAGTGAATTAATTTCCACACTTATCCATAATAACACTTCAGTAATGCTTAGAAATTCCAAGTTTCACAGTTATTTTTTTTTTCTAATTATGTCATATTTTTTAAAAATTATTTTATTGTTCACCATTTATTTACACTATTTTTTTTACACAGTAGGACATTTTTAAAAACATTAGTAGATTATGATTTAGTATCATATTGTTACTGCACGGATTGTTTTCCCAAGATGCAGACGGAACTCCGGAGGCAGAGTGCAGGTAAGACAATGATTTATTTTTCATAAATCAGGCAAAGTCCAAAAATACAGGAGAGCGTGCCGATAGCACGGGTAGCTATGGAAAAGCTAACGGGAACGCTTAGCGTGGAAAACAAGCAAACAAATGGCGAAGCTTAGCTCAGGAATCAAACCGTAAACACACCTAACTTGTTGCATGGAGCTAACAAGACAGCCCGACTGAGTGTGGCGAAAAGCATGAATAACTAGCTCTCTGATTAGTGCCTGGCAGCAGGTGAGCATCCCGAACACTAATCAGAGGCAGGTGGAAACAATCAGCACCCATGGCAACCAAAAACACACAAACCCAGGGGTGCTGAAACAGAACTAAGGGAGTCTCTAACTAAACAAAACATGATCCGGGCAACGGTAAATGTACCCTTTATTTTTGTATTACTGCCTATTATTATACAGTATTCAATATATGATGTTTGGATAATGTTATAAAGTCCTATAAGTCAAAAGTACAAAAGCAATGAGCAAAGCTAGCAATGCATTGATATATGATCATGGTCATCATAAATAATTTTGCCTAATTCTAATTAATTTTCAGTACAGCAAATGTGTACACTTTTAGTGTGGAAATGAGCGAATGGCTTTTTTCACACTGATTCACACTTCAGTAATACTTAAAATTGCCAAATTCCACTGTTTGGAAAAAAAATCATATTTGTGTAATCCATATATAATTACACTATCATTAATAGTATTTAATTACACATTAGGTCACTTACTAAAACATATCAATTGATGATCATTTGTCATTATTTGTTATTGTATGACTTCAGGTATACATTTAAAAATGTACTCCACAGTTTCTATTGTATTTTTTTACATTTACATATTATTATACAGTTTCAAATCTAAATTTTTTTGGATAATGTATTTGAATACAACCAGTCAAAAATGTGAACACAGTTTTCACCTAAAAGGCAATGAAAAATGAAAATACATCATATTTATATAATCTACATATAAGTATATGCTCATTAATGGTGTTTCACTTCACATTAGGCCACTTATTAAAACATATTAATAAATAACAATTTATAGTTATTTTTATCATATTGAGATATCAATAAGTGGCACTTAAGTATACATTCAAAACATTTTCAACATTTTTATTCGATTTTTTTTGTTTAATAGTATTTTATTATTACAAATCAAGATACAGTATTACATGTATACTTTTTTAATACTGTTTTATAGCACCAAAGGTTTGGAAGCAATAAGTAGGTGTCTCCAAATTTTGGACTGGAAACGCATTGATATATGATCATGGTCATTATAATTAATTTGACTAATTTTTAATACTCATCACACGGTATTGCACCGTTAAAATGATTACATTTGTATGAATAATTTACTACTATAATTATGTGGCTAAATTGTATTACTTATTCATTATTGTATTGGATGCAATGTTGTCCCCAAACTGCGGTACGCGGACCAGGTACGGCAAATTCTAAAAAAAATAAAAATATATTTATATATTTTTTTAAATCTGTCCTTTCTAGCCCATCCGTCAATCTATTTTCTACCGCTTGTTACTCTCAGGGTCTCCTAGCCGCTTAGGCAAATCATATTGTCTAAAAATAAATTTTCCCATCGATAACGTAACATCATCGCACTCGTGCTGCAGTGTTGGGCGAGCAACAAGTGAATCAAAAAATTTGGTCGGGGGCGGGGCTTTATATATATATATATATTATATATATATATATATATATATATATATATATATATATATATATATATATATATATATATATATATATACATACTTATAGCTCGGCCCCCGTCCAGATTTCCCTAACCCAATGCGGCCCCCGGGTCAAAATGTTTGAGGACAAAAAAATTTGGCCGGGGGCCGAGCTTTATTTAATATATATATATATATATATATATATATATATATATATATATATATATATATATATATATATATATATATATATATATATATATATATATATATATATATATATATATATATATATATATATATATATATCCTTCATCTCGTCAGCGAGCGCCTGGTGGCCGGGCTTGCCACGGAGCCCGGCCGGGCACAGCCCGAAGAAGCTACGTGGACACGCCATCTTCTCTGCCACGTGGGCCCACCACCCGCGGTCGGAACCAGTGGGGTCGGGTGCGCTGCCAAGTGGATGGCGGTGAAAGTGGAGGCTCCGGACGGACCAATTCGGGGCAGCAGAGGCTGACTTTCGGGACGTGGAACGTCTCTACGCTGGTGGGGAAGGAGCCTGAGCTGGTGCGAGAGGTGGAGCGCTACCGGTTGGATCTGGTGGGGCTTACCTCTACGCATAGCAAGGGCTCTGAAACCACACTCCTGGACAAGGGATGGACCTTGTTCACTTCTGGAGTTGCTCAGGGTGTGAGGGCACAGGCGGGTGTGGGGATACTCACGAGTCCCCGGCTGAGTGCCTGTACGTTGGAGTTCACCCCAGTGGACAAGAGGGTCGCCTCCCTTCGCCTTAGGGTTGGAGGGGGGAAAACTCTGACTGTTGTTTGTGCATACGCACCAAACAGGAGTTCAGAGTATTCAGCCTTCTTGGATACCTTGCATGGGGTCCTGTATGGGGCGCCGGCAGGGGATTCCATAGTCTTGCTGGGGGACTTCAACGCGCACGTGGGCAATGACAGTGATACTTGGACTGGCGTGATTGGGAGGAACGGTCTCCCTGATCTGAACCTGAGTGGTGGATTGTTATTGGACTTCTGTGCTATTCACGGACTTGCGATAACAAACACCATGTTCAAGCATAAGGATGCTCATAGGTGTACCTGGTACCAGAGCACCCTAGGCCAAAGATCAATGATCGATTTTGTAATCGTATCAGCTGATCTGAGGCCGTATGTTTTGGACACTCGGGTGAAGAGAGGGGCTGAACTGTCAACTGATCACCATCTGGTGGTGAGTTGGGTTAGATGGCGGGGGAAACCTCTGGACAGACCTGGCAAACCCAAGCGTGTAGTGCGGGTGAACTGGGAACGTTTGGAGGAGTCCTCTGTCCGGAAGGACTTCAACTCACACCTCCGGCGGGACTTCTCTGCCATCCCTGTGGAGGTTGGGGACATTGAACAGGAATGGGCAATGTTCAAAGCCTCTATTGCTAAAGCTGCAGATGCGAGCTGTGGCCAGAAGGTCTTAGGTGCCTCAAGGGGCGGTAACCCTCGAACACCCTGGTGGACAGTGGTGGTCAGGGAAGCCGTCCGACTGAAGAAGGAGTCCTACCGGGGTATGTTATCCCAGGGGACTCCGGAGGCAGTTGCAAGGTACCGGCGGGCCCGAAGGGCAGCGGCCGTGGCTGTGGACGAGGCTAAGCAGAGGGTGTGGGAGCAGTTCGGGGAATCCATGGAGAAGGACTATCGGGCGGCACCAAAGCTGTTCTGGAAGACCATACGGCACCTCAGGAGGGGGAAGCAGGGAACCATCCAAGCTGTGTACGGCAAGGATGGGACTTTGCTGACTTCAAGTGAGGAAGTCGTGGGGCGTTGGAAAGAGCACTTTGAGGAACTCCTGAACCCAAATACATCAGACACACCCTCCCTGATAGGAGCAGGGCCTGAGGATGATGGGGGATCGACGTTGATCTCTCGGAGTGAAGTCACTGAGGTAGTTAGACAACTCCACAGTGGCAAAGCTCCGGGGGTTGACGAGATCCGTCCAGAAATGCTGAAGGCTCTGGGTGTTGATGGGCTGTCTTGGTTGATACGCCTTTTCAACATTGCGTGGAAGTCTGGGACAGTGCCGAGGGAGTGGCAGACTGGGGTGGTGGTTCCCCTTTTCAAAAAGGGGGACCAGAGGGTGTGTGCTAATTACAGGGGTATCACACTACTCAGCCTCCCTGGGAAAGTTTACGCCAAGGTACTGGAAAGGAGGGTCCGGCCGATAGTCGAACCTCAGATTCAAGAGGAGCAATGTGGATTCCGTCCTGGTCGTGGAACAACTGACCAACTCTTTACGCTTGCGGGAATCCTGGAGAGGGCCTGGGAGTATGCCTATCCAGTCTACATGTGTTTTGTGGATTTGGAGAAGGCGTATGACCGCGTCCCTCGGGAGATCTTGTGGGAGGTGCTGAGGGAGTACGGAGTGAGGGGAACCCTGTTGAGGGCCATCCAATCTCTGTACAACCAAAGCGAGAGTTGTGTCCGGGTGCTTGGATGTAAGTCGGATCCGTTTCCAGTGGGGGTTGGTCTCCGCCAGGGCTGCGCTCTGTCACCTATCCTGTTTGTGATTTTCATGGACAGGATTTCTAGGCGGAGTCGTGGCCATGGCGGAGAGGGTATACGTCTCGGGGGGCTAAAGGTTGCGTCACTGCTGTTTGCAGATGATGTGGTCCTGATGGCACCTTCGGTTCGTGACCTTCAGCTCTCACTGGATCGGTTCGCAGCCGAGTGTTCAGCGGCTGGAATGAGGATCAGCATCTCCAAATCTGAGGCCATGGTTCTCAGCAGGAAACCGATGGTTTGTACAGTCCGGGTAGGGGACAGGACTCTGTCCCAGGTGGAGGAGTTTAAGTATCTCGGGGTCTTGTTCACGAGTGAGGGAAAGATGGAGAAGGAAATCAGCCGGAGAATCGGAGCAGCTGGGGCAGTATTGCAGTCTCTCTGCCGCACTGTTGTGACGAAACGGGAGCTGAGCCAGAAGGCAAAGCTCTCGGTCTACCGAGCTATCTACATTCCTACTCTCACCTATGGTCATGAAGTGTGGGTAATGACCGAAAGAATAAGATCGCGGATACAAGCGGCCGAAATGAGTTTCCTCAGAAGGGTGGCTGGCATCTCCCTTAGAGATAGGGTGAGAAGTGCAGTCACCCGAGAGAGACTCGGAGTAGAGCCGCTGCTCCTTCGCTTGGAAAGGAGCCAGCTTAGGTGGTTCGGGCATCTCGTGCGGATGCCTCACGAGCGTCTCCCTAGGGAGGTCCTCGTTGCACGTCCCACTGGGAGGAGGCCCCGCGGCAGACCAAGGACCAGATGGGGGGATTACATCTCCTCTCTGGCCTGGGAACGCTTCGGGATTCCCCAGGAGGAAGTCGCAAATGTTGCTCTGGAGAGGGAAGTCTGGGGGTCTTTGCTGGAGCTGCTGTCCCCGCGACCCGATTCCGGATAAGCGGTTGAAGATGGATGGATGGATATATCCTTCATTTCTAAGAACAAGAATAGACTGTCGAGTTTCAGAAGAAAGTTTTTTTTTCTGGCCATTTTGAGCGTTTAATTGACCCCACAAATGTGATGCTCCAGCAACTCAATCTGCTAAAAGGAAGGTCAGTTTTGTAGCTCCTGTAACGAGCTAAACTGTTTTCAGATGTGTGAACATGATTGCACAAGGGTTTTCTAATCATCAATTAGCCTTCTGAGCCAATGAGCAAACACATTGTACCATTAGAACACTGGAGTGATAGTTGCTGGAAATGGGCCTCTATAAACCTATGTAGATATTGCACCAAAAACCAGACATTTGCAGCTAGAATAGTCATTTACCACATTAGCAATGTATAGAGTGTATTTCTTTAAAGTTAAGACTAGTTTAAAGTTATCTTCATTGAAAAGTACAGTGCTTTTCCTTCAAAAATAAGGACATTTCAATGTGACCCCAAACTTTTGAACGGTAGTGTATATATATACACATTTAGCCCGGCCTCCGGCCAAATTCCCTTAACCCAATGCGGCCCCCGGGTCAAAAGGTTTGAGGACCCCTAGGTTAAAATAATCTTAAATCACCCGGCAAAGAGTTAAAACTCAAAGCAAGATTATAAATACAATAAAAATATATTCCTCATTTTTTTTTTCTGTATAAATATTCCCTGTACCCAACACAAGTATTTTTTTGCTAATATTTATAACTATTAGGAATACTTTATTGCTGCACAACCATATATTCTTAACATGTGGTGTGTATATTTGGCAACTAAAACTGTAGCACTGTGTGGTACATGGTATGTATGTAAAAATGCCTTGCTATGCAAAAACACAAATGTCCACTGCAGAAGACGTTGGCTATCAGTCAGAAAGAGTCTATTCTGGATCAAACCTAATCAGAACCGGATACTGTTTCACTTTAATGGAAGAAAGCATTTTGACTTAACATCTATATATGTCTGCTGAACAAAAAAAAAAAACACAAAAAAAACCACCCCCATTGTCTGCGTTCTGTGTAGGCATGTGTATGCGGGAGGTTTGTGTACGTGTGTGTGTGGGTGTGTGTGTACGTGTGTGTGTGTGTGTGTGGTGGGGGGGTTGTGGCCCCCACACAGTGGACCTTTGTGAAACCCTGCCTGGCCAGCTCCACTCAATGGACTCTTTTTACACTTGTGTAAACCTGGAGGTGAGGAGGGGGAGGTGTCTCCGCCAAGGAAGCCACGCCCCTCCGACCCCCGACCCCCACCTCTGACCTCTGCTGGATTCTGGCCGGGGAAGTACTTTAAGGCAAAAAAAAAAAAAAAAAAAATCAACTCCAGCGCTCGTCATAAAAAAAAAAGAAACGCTCCGATAGCTTCTTAGCTTCTTAGAGCCTGCCACTGTTGACAGAGTGACAGGTCAGACTACGTATACAATCTTTGTCGGAGCGGTCAAACCTGTTCTGAGTTAATGGCTAAGATGTCCGTGTTGACCCATTAGTGTTTGATTCACCCGCCGCATGTTTACTTCTTCATTTCAAGGCGGCAGCTGCGCCCGGACAGGACAAACTCCAAACCTTGACGGAACCTTCCGGATCAATACGCCTCTTGTCCTCTTCACAATGTCAGGCTGTGTGGTCAGTTCCAGGTGAACGCTACCTTGACCTGCGACACCGCTGCCAAGCCCTGAAGGCGTAATTAACCGCCAATAATGACTTAGATTAGCTATATATAACTGTAACAGCGTCTACTGTTCACTGCGACATACATCGGGTCTCTCTACTTTTTTTTACGACATACTGAAATGGATTTCAAAACGATAAATACAATTAGTCTTATTTTGCGCTTTAGCATTCAACACATTTTTCAAATAATTGTGCTCAAATTCGGAATTGTACAAAGTCGCATTGACAAGCTCGCAGAATTTTAAGTGTTTCGCATTTTTGCAATAATTTTGCTCAAATTCCGCATCGGGTTTCTTTACCAGCTACGCTAAAGTCTGGCTTTTTGTGTTTGTTACCTTAGAAATTTCCGATAATTTTGGTCAAATTCTTTATTTAGGCCCGAATTCTGAACTGTACGAACTCAATAGAGGTCCCAACTCCCTAAGGGTATTTATCATGTATTTACAAGCTGGAAACATTTTGAAAAACAAAAATAATTTACAGCTGGACAATTTTACGATCATTTTGCTTAAATCCTGTAGGAATTATTTCGTGGTTCCACTAGTATTTATAAATAATTTAACATAATTTTAAGCTTTGTGAGGTACGCTGATGTTTTGCAATACTTATTAATCATTTTTGAGATTATTTTATTCTAATTCCGCTTTGTACGTATATAAAAGCTTTCCTGGCGTTTTGCGCAATGTTATGTGTTACTTTACAGGCGTGTTTTTACGATCATTTTGCTCAAATTCTGAATTAAGGCTCTCATAGGTATTTAACAATTATTTACAAGTTAGCAACATTTTGAAAAATGCTAAACGGTGTTGTTTTGCACGACTTAACGAAAGTATGTATGCTAATTTTGCTCAAATTCTGAACTGTACGAACTCAACACAGGTCCCAACTCCCTAAGAGTACTTATCATTTATTTACAAGCTAGAAACATTTTGAAAAACTAAAATATTTTACAATTGGACGATTTTATAATAATTTAAGGTCGTGTATTTCCGTTTATTTTTGTGCAAATCCTGCATCGTATTTCTTTACATGCTACGCCGAAGTCTTGCTTTATGTTATGTGTTACCTTGCATATTTTCGATCATTTTGGTAAAATCCTTAATGGTATTTAACGTTTATTTACAAGCTGGCAACATTTAGAAAAACAAAAATAATAAACAAACTTCCAATTGTAAATATAAATAATTGAACATAATTTTAAGCTTTGTGAAGTACGTTGATGTTTTGCAATATTTATTTTGCATGTTTGCGATTATTTTATTCAAATTCCGCATTGTACTTATATAAAAGCTTTCCTGGCATTTTGCGCAATGTTATGTGTTACTTTACAGGCGTGTTTTTACGATCATTTTGAGCAAATTCGGAATTTAGGCTCTCACGGGTGTTTAACAATTATTTACAAGCTAGCAACATTTTGAAAAACTAAAACTTAAGAATAGTCTTGTTCTGAACCACTTTACGAAAGTATGTACGCTAATTTTGCTCAAATTCTGAACTGTACGAACTCAATACAGGTCCCAACTCCCTAAGAGTATTTATCATTCATTTACAAGCTAGAAACATTTTTGAAAAACTAAAATATTTTACAATTGGACGATTTTATGATAATTTAAGGTCGTGTATTTCCGATTATTTTTGCGCAAATCCTGCATCGTATTTTTTTACACGCTACGCCAAAGTCTTGCTTTATGTTATGCGTTACCTTGCATATTTTCGATCATTTTGGTAAAATCCTTAATGGTATTTAACGTTTATTAACAAGCTAGCAACATTTAGAAAAACAAAAATAATAAACAAACTTCCAATTGTATATATAAATAATTGAACATAATTTTAAGCTTTGTGAGGTACGTTGATGTTTTGCAATATTTATTTTGCATTTTTGCGATTATTTTATTCAAATTCCGCATCGTACTTATATAAAAGCTTTCTTGGCGTTTTGCGCAATGTTATGTGTTACTTTACAGGCGTGTTTTTACGATCATTTTGAGCAAATTCTGAATTTAAGCTCTCACGGGTGTTTAACAATTATTTACAAGCTAGCAACATTTTGAAAAACTAAAATTTTAAAATAGTCTTGTTTTGCACCACTTTACGAAAGTATGTACGCTAATTTTGCTCAAATTCTGAACTGTACAAACTCAATACAGGTCCCAACTCCCTAAGAGTATTTATAATTTATTTACAAGCTCGAAACATTTTGAAAAACTAAAATATTTTACAATTGGACGATTTTATGATAATTTAAGGTCGTGTATTTCCGATTATTTTTGCGCAAATCCTGCATCTGTATGTATTTCTTTACATGCTACGCCGAAGTCTTGCTTTATGTTATGTGTTACCTTGCATATTTTCGATCATATTGGTAAAATCCTTAATGGTATTTAACGTTTAATAACGAGCTAACAACATTTAGAAAAACAAAAATAATAAACAAACTTCCAACTGTATGTATAAATAATTTAACATAATTTTAAGCTTTGTGAGGTACGCTGATATTTTGCAATATTTATTTAGCATTTTTGCGATTATTTGTGTTATGATCCGCTGCCCGGATCATAGTTTTACGTTCAAGTCACTTGTGTTTTCAGCACCTGGTTTGGTTTCTGTTGCCATGACGGCAGATTGTGATCACCTGCCTCTGGTTAGCGTTTGGGACGCGCACCTGTTGCCCAAGCGCTAATCAGAGGGCTATTTAGTCTTCGCCCGGGCAGCACTCTGCCTGGCTTCCTAGTTTGTTCTCATGCAACAGTTAACGACACTTCGATTCCTACTAGCTTTCACGCTAGGCTATTTTTGCTTGCTAGCTCCCACGCTAGCCCTTTTGTTTTTGCCTTTTGTGCTATGTGCACGTCTTTGTTTTTTCCTGCTAGGTTTATGTCTTAAATAAATCATTTTTCTACCTGCAAGCTGTGTCTGAGCCCGTCTGCATCCTTGGGAGAACACCTCGCACCACGATGCGACCCGGTCGTTACAGTAGGAAGCCAGCAAGAAGTTCTCCCGCAACGAGCACGTCGGAGGAGATGGACGAAGGTGCGTGGATGGTGTTGCGAGCGATGGAGGCGGAGACTCTCCGCTATTCCCCTTCGGAGCGCCAGGACCTGATATGGGGTCCTAACGGAAGGTTGGTCCCAATCCACTCCGTTTGGCCCGAGGACATCGCCACACCTCCGCACCACCGGACGCGTCAGCGAAGACGGAAGCCACCCAAGAGGTCTTCACTTCGCCGCCAAGACGCGCCACTCCCTCAAACTCCTCCGCCGGTACACAGCAAGCTACATTCAGCCCAAGATTTCCCTCTTCAAAGGTCTGTTAATCCCGTCAACTACCTTACCGATGATTGTTATGACTGGCCTGTCAATCACTGGGACTGCAGCTATGACGTCATTCCGTCGGCACCCCCTGATGACACGCCGCTTGATGACGTTGTCCCGTCCATTTTGGATGACGTCATAGACAAAGACTTTTTTAGACATTATGTCAATTCGTCCTGCCAGCCATTTTCAAGTGACTTTAATTCTGCAATAAATCATTATCAGGACATTTTTGTAAGGACTAAATCTAGTCAGTCCCAGTCTCAAGTGGGGGGTGACAATAGACATTTTGGACAATTTAGAGGAGAGGATTCTGCCCTCCCCCGGACCTCCCTCCACCCACCCTTGAAGACGGTTCCAATCCGCAAGGAGCGCGTCTGGGATCCGCTTTTTGAGGGGGGGGCTAGTACTGGGAGCTGTGCGAGTGGGGTGGCACAACGGCGTGCTAAGCCGCAACCTCCTGCTCGGCCACCGCCACCAGTCCGACGGCCTGCTAAGCCGCAACCGCCAGCTAGGCCACCTGCACCTAAGCTAGCGCCAAGGCTAAGGCTAGCACCAGCTCCACCACAGGTTCCAGTACCTGCACTTCGGCTGGTTCCCACACCAGTACCTGCACCTCGGCTGGTTCCCACACCAGTACCTGCACCTCGGCTGGTTCCCACACCAGTACCTGCACCTCGGCTGGTTCCCACACCAGTACCTGCTCCACGGCTGGCTCCCGCACCAGTACCTGCACCACGGCTGGTTCTCGCACCAGTACCTGCACCACGGCTGGTTCCCACACCAGTACCTGCACCTCGGCTGGTTCCCACACCAGTACCTGCACCTCGGCTGGTTCCCACACCAGTACCTGCACCTCGGCTGGTTCCCACACCAGTACCGGCACCTCGGCTGGTTCCCGCACCAGTACCTGCTCCACGGCTGGTCCCCGCACCAGTACCTGCACCACGGCTGGTTCTCGCACCAGTACCTGCACCACGACTGGTTCTCGCACCAGTACCTGCACCACGACTGGTTCTCGCACCAGTACCTGCACCACGACTGGTTCTCGCACCAGTACCTGCACCACGACTGGTTCTCGCACCAGTACCTGCACCACGGCTGGTTCTCGCACCAGTACCTGCACCACGGCTGGTTCTCGCACCAGTACCTGCACCACGGCTGGTTCTCGCACCAGCACCTGTACCACGACTGGTTCTCGCACCAGCGACTCCGGCTGCCACGACAGCGACTCCGGCTGCCACGACAGCGACTCCGGCTGCCACGACAGCGACTCCTGCTGCCACGACAGCGACTCCTGCTGCCACGACAGCGACTCCTGCTGCCACGACAGCGACTCCTGCTGCCACGACAGCGACTCCTGCTGCCACGACAGCGACTCCGGCTGCCACGACAGCGACTCCTGCTGCCACGACAGCGACTCCTGCTGCCACGACAGCGACTCCTGCTGCCACGACAGCGACTCCTGCTGCCACGACAGCGACTCCTGCTGCCACGACAGCGACTCCTGCTGCCACGACAGCGACTCCTGCTGCCACGACAGCGACTCCGGCTGCCACGACAGCGACTCCGGCTGCCACGACAGCGACTCCGGCTGCCACGACAGCGACTCCCACCGCTTCCACGGCGACATCTCAGCGACCTCGAGTGGTCCGGCGGCGCAAGCGGAAAGCAGGTCCCCGCATGCAGCCCTCGAGGACTCAGAGGCTGCTGAGATTCTGGCGCCACTCACGCCCACCTTCTCGGCGGCCACGAATGTGGCCTTACCGTGGTCGCCCGCCTCGCCCGCCTTGCCAGCGGCGGCGGCGTTCCATTCGCCGCCGCCACCTGACCCTTCCCCGGTGGATTCGGGGACACGTGGCCTGGCGACCCACCACCAAGTCACCCCCCCGCCCGCCCTTGACTCGTGAACTTTTTGCTTGTTTTTTTTTTCGGGTTCCAGTTTTTTTTGTTTTCAAGGGACATCTGGAATCTGTCCTTTTAGGGGGGGGTACTGTTATGATCCGCTGCCCGGATCATAGTTTTACGTTCAAGTCACTTGTGTTTTCAGCACCTGGTTTGGTTTCTGTTGCCATGACGGCAGATTGTGATCACCTGCCTCTGGTTAGCGTTTGGGACGCGCACCTGTTGCCCAAGCGCTAATCAGAGGGCTATTTAGTCTTCGCCCGGGCAGCACTCTGCCTGGCTTCCTAGTTTGTTCTCATGCAACAGTTAACGACACTTCGATTCCTACTAGCTTTCACGCTAGGCTATTTTTGCTTGCTAGCTCCCACGCTAGCCCTTTTGTTTTTGCCTTTTGTGCTATGTGCACGTCTTTGTTTTTTCCTGCTAGGTTTATGTCTTAAATAAATCATTTTTCTACCTGCAAGCTGTGTCTGAGCCCGTCTGCATCCTTGGGAGAACACCTCGCACCACGATGCGACCCGGTCGTTACAATTTGATTCAAATTCCGCATTGTACTTATATAAAAGCTTTCCTGGCATTTTGCACAATGTTATGTGTTACTTTACAGGCGTGTTTTTACGATCCTTTTGCTCAAATTATGAATTTAGGCTCTCACAGGTATTTAACAATTATTTACAAGTTAGCAACATTTTGAAAAATGCTAAACGGTCCTGTTTTGCACGACTTAACGAAAAATATGTACGCTAATTTTGCTCAAATTCGGAACTGTACGAACTCAATAGAGGTCCCAACTACCTAAGGGTATTTATCATTTATTTACAAGCTAGAAACATTCTGAAAAACAAAAATATTTTACAATTGGATGATTTTAGGATAATTTTGCTTAAATTCTGTAAGATCTACTGTATATCAAGGTTCCAACTGTATTTATAAATAAACTAACATCATTTTAAGTTTTGTAGGGAACACTGATCTTTTGCAATATTTCTTTCCCATTTTTGTGATCATTTTATTCAAATTCCGCATTGTACTTATTTAAAAGCTACACTGAAGTTTTGTGCCATGTTATGTGTTACTTTACAGGCGTGTTTTTCCGATCATTTTGCGCAAATCCTGCATCGTATTTTTTCACACGCTACGCCAAAGTCTTGCTTTATGTTATGTGTAACCCTGCATATTTCCGATAATTTCAGTCAAATTCCTAATTTAGGTATTTAAACCTTTTTTTTACAACCTCGAAACACTTTAAAAAACAAAAAATGTTTGCGATCATTTTATTCCAATTCCGCATTGTACTTATCTAAAAGCTACACTGAAGTTTTTTCGCCATTTTATGTTACTTTACAGGCATGTATTTCCTATCATTTTGTTCAAATTCTGAATTCAGGCTCTCGCGGGTATTTAAGAATTATTTAAAAGCTAGCAACATTTTGAAAAACAAAAATTCTTAACAGTCTTGTTTTGCACGACTTTACAAAAGTATACGCACTAATTCTGAACTGCACAAACTCAATAGAGGTCCCAACTCTATTTATAAACAAGCTAGCAGATTTTAAAGTCTCGTGAGGTACGCTGGTGTTTTGCAAAATTTCTTAAACATTTTTGGAATAATTTTACTCAATTTCTGCAAATCTGCGGTCTTGCTTTTTGTTATGTGTTATCTTACAAGCGTGTAGTTCCGATCATTTTAGTCAAATTCTGAAAATAGGCCTTCAGGGGTGTTCAACGTTTAGCAACATTTTGAAAAATTAAAATGGTAAACGGTCTTGTTTTGCACAACTTTAGCAAGTACGTATTCCTTAGAAGTATGTGAAGTAGGCTTCACTACGCATCTTAAAATAAAGTTCTGCCAAATATCTGTCAGTCAGCTACAGACTTGGGAACTGTACGTTTATCCATTGTGTTATCTTCTGCGAATATGCTAACCTAGCATGATGTCCCTGTTAAAATTAGCCTAATGTTAGCATGCAGCTAACATACGGTAGCTATGCTAGTGTTGCTAACGTGTGTGTCCTCCTGTCTCACTCCTTAATGTTACATTGTTGTACAAAACCCGAAACCAGTGAAGTTGGCACGTTGTGTAAAACATAAATAAAAACAGAATACAATGATTTGCAAATCCTTTTCAACTTATATTCAATTGAATAGACTGCAAAGACAAGATATTTTATGTTTGAACTGAGAAACTTAATTGTTTTTTGGAAATAATCATTAACTTAGAATTTAATGGTCCAGAGGACACGACGTCCTCAGTTTCCAAAAACAATTTGAAATGTGAACTCGTCAGATCACAGAACACTTTTCCACTTTGCATCAGTCCGTCTTAGATGAGCTCTGGCCCAGCGAAGCCGGCGGCGTTTCTGGGTGTTGTTGATAAATGGCTTTTGCTTTGCATAGTAGAGTTTTAACTTGCACTTACAGATGTAGCGACAAACTGTAGTCACTGAGAGTGGTTTTCTGAAGTGTTCCTGAGCCCATGTGGTGATATCCTTTACACACTGATGTCACTTTTTGATGCAGTACTGCCTTAGGCATGGAAGGTCCGTAATATCATCACTTACGTGCAGTGATTTCTCCAGATTCTCTGAACCTTTTGATGAAGTTACAGACAGTAGATGGTGAAATCCCTAAATTCCTTGCAATAGCTGGTTGAGAAATGTTGTTCTTAAAGGCCTACCTAAATGATTTTTTTTTATTTAAACGGGGATAGCAGATCCATTCTATGTGTCATACTTGATCATTTCGCGATATTGCCATATTTTTGCTGAAAGGATTTAGTCAAGAACATTGACGATAAAGTTTTGGTCGCTGATAAAAAAGCCTTGCCTGTACCGGAAGTAGCATGACGTCGCAGGTTGAAAAGCTCCTCACATTTCCCCATTGTTTACACCAGCAGCGAGAGAGATTCGGACCGAGAAAGCGACGATTACCCCATTAATTTGAGCCAGGATGAAAGATTCGTGGATGAGGAACGTGAGAGTGAAGGACTAGAGTGCAGTGCAGGACGTAACTTTTTTCGCTCTGACCGTAACTTAGGTACAAGCTGGCTCATTGGATTCCACACTCTCTCCTTTTTCTATTGTGGATCACGGATTTGTATTTCAAACCACCTCGGATACTATATCCTCTTGAAAATGAGAGTCGAGAACGCGAAATGGACATTAACAGTGACTTTTATCTCCACGACAATACATCGGCGAAGCACTTTAGCTAAGGAGCTAACGTGATAGCATCGTGCTTAAATGCAGATAGAAACAAAAGAAATAAACCCCTGACTGGAAGGATAGACAGAAGATCAACAATACTATTAAACCATGGACATGTAAATACACGGTTAATGCTTTCCAGGCTGGCGAAGGTTAACAATGCTGTTGCTAACGACGCCATTGAAGCTAACTTAGCTACGGGACCTCACAGAGCTATGCTAAAAACATTAGCTATCCACCTACGCCCGCCAGCCCTCATCTGCTCATCAACACCCGTGCTCACCTGCGTTCCAGCGATCGACGGAACGACGAAGGACTTCACCCGATCATAGATGCGGTCGGCGGCTAGCGTCGGGTAGCGCGTCTGCTATCCATCTCAAAGTCCTCTTGCTTGTGTTGCTGCAGCCAGCCGCTAATACACCGATCCCACCTACAACTTTCTTCTTTGCAGTCTTCATTGTTCATTAAACAAATTGCAAAAGATTCACCAACACAGATGTCCAGAATACTGTGGAATTTTGCGATGAAAACAGAGCTTTTTGTATTGGATACAAAGGTGTCCCAATACTTTCGTTTAACTAGTGACGTCACGCACATACGTCATCATACATAGACGTTTTCAACCGGAAGTTTCGCGGGAAATTTAAAATGTCACTTTATAAGTTAACCCGGCCGTATTGGCATGTGTTGCAATGTTAAGATTTCATCATTGATATATAAACTATCAGACTGCGTGGTCGGTAGTAGTGGCTTTCAGTAGGCCTTTAAACTTTTCGACAATTTGCTCACGCATTTGTTGACAAAGTGGTGACCCTCGCCCCATCCTTGTTTGTGAATGACTGAGCATTTCATGGAAGCTGCTTTTACACCCAATCATGGCACCCACCTGTTCCCAACTAGCCTGTTCACCTGTTGGGATGTTCCAAACAAGTGTTTGATGAGCATTCCTCAACTTTCTCAGTCTTTTTTTGCCACTTGCGCCAGCTTTTTGGAAACACGTTGCAGGCATCAAATTCCAAATGAGCTAATATTTGCAAAAAAATAACAAAGTTTTCCAGTTCGAACGTTAAATATCTTCTCTTTGCAGTCTATTCAATTGAATAAAGGTTGAAAAGGATTTGCAAATCATTGTATTCTGTTTTTATTTACCATTTCCACAACGTGCCAACTTCACTGGTTTTGGGTTTTGTATATCAAAGGTTCTCAATTACGTTACAGAAGGCCAATATCGTAAAAAAATCGAATAAAATGATCATAAATATGACAGTACAAATGTAGATCATATTTGAATGAAAACACGTGCAGAGTTGAAAAAGTGCAAGAAGCCTTTAGTTCGTCCGTCCTTGTCTCTGTTTTGTATTTTTAAGCCGCTTCCTTGTTTGATTCCTACCTCCTTGCTGACTCATGTCCTGCAGTGCCTTTCCGACGCCGTGTGATCTTCATTAAAGCGCCTCGTCTCCTCCAGCTTCTTCATCCCGGGTGCTTGAAGTCCTCTGAGGAAAAGCTTAAAAAAAACAACAAAGATAAACGGGATCACCTTGTGGAGTCCGATGTTGCAGACGGAGGCGTCTGATAATAATTGCAGCTGTTTCATGTTCGTACCTACGGCGCGGACCCCCTCGGCCGACCTCCATTCTCCGACTGTTCTTAGGCCAGCGCCTACAAAGATGGCAGCTGCGGCCGCAAGCTGTGAGCAAAAAGGCTTTTTTATTCCGCAGTTGTGCTCAAAAGAAGAGATGTGGGAAGTTATTTCTTTGAAGGATTTTGAATGACGATCAAAAAAACCCACAAAGTGGCGTCAAATCCCAGAAGCCAAAACAGGTGGCGTGGAGCGTCATGTGACTTGTGACTGTACAGCTAAATTAACAAAGTGAACACACCCCTTTTTAATCATACCACTTTTTTCCGTTAAAAAAGACTGTGCCGCTAACGTCAAAACATCCCTGAGACTTGTGTAGCTTGTCAATAACTACAGCGAGTTTACGATATTCACTGCTACAAAAGACGTTACCACTTTAACACCCGTCACTCGTCTTCGGTTCAGTCCGCAACCAAAATAAAATAGTGCGCTAGCTTGGAAACAAACATCGAAAAACCCTGAAGTTGCACAGTTCGGAAATTGATTTAAAATTATCGGAAAAAAGTTTTGACGTCAGTGCTTCTGTTCAGCGAGCTTCAATATTCTGCAAGCATGTAAATAAATACGGTGGAACCTTGAATGTCTAAAACCCCTGAGGTTGTATAATTCAGAAATTGCTCCAAAAAAATTCGGAAAAATGTGCCTCAGGTCGCAAAATAAAATGTACGAGGTTTAGCATCACACAAAACCTCGGTAGATGTTACAACAAGATTATGAAACAAAATGGTGCTTTGTCGTAAATAAACACAGTCAGAACCGCAAACGTTTAAAAGCCCCCGTGCTATTCAGAAATTGGGGAAAAAAAATATCGGAACATTTCCAACAATTTCAATCGTCACGAAAGATGCTCCACAAAATTTCAAAATCTGTCGCAAGTCTTCAGATTAGCCATGAACAAAGATACAAGATCTACTTGGTTTGTAAACAAACACAGTCGGAACCGCAAACATCGATAATCCCTGAAGTTGCACAGTTCGGAAATTGATGAAAATTATCGGAAAAAAGTTTTGACGTCAGTACTTCTGTTCAGCGAGCTTCAATATTCTGCAAGCATGTAAATAAATACGGTGGAACCTTGAATGTCTAAAACCCCTGAGGTTGTATAATTCAGAAATTGCTCCAAAAAAATTCGGAAAAATGTGCCTCAGGTCTCAAAATAAAATGTACGAGGTTTAGCATCACACGAAACCTCGGTAGATGTTACAACAAGATTATGAAACAAAATGGTGCTTTGTCGTAAATAAACACAGTCAGAACCGCAAACGTTTAAAAGCCCCCGTGCTATTCAGAAATTTGGGGAAAAAAATATCGGGACATTTCCAACAATTTCAATCGTCACGAAAGATGCTCCACGAAATTTCAAAATCTGTCGCAAGTCTTCAGATTAGCCATGAACAAAGATACAAGATCTACTTGGTTTGTAAACAAACACAGTCGGAACCGCAAACATCGAAAATCCCTGAAGTTGCACAGTTCGGAAATTTATGAAAATTATCGGAAAAAAGTTTTGACGTCAGTACTTCTGTTCAGCGAGCTTCAATATTCTGCAAGCATGTAAATAAATACGGTGGAACCTTGAATGTCTAAAACCCCTGAGGTTGTATAATTCAGAAATTGCTCCAAAAAAATTCGGAAAAATGTGCCTCAGGTCTCAAAATAAAATGTACGAGGTTTAGCATCACACGAAACCTCGGTAGATGTTACAACAAGATTATGAAACAAAATGGTGCTTTGTCGTAAATAAACACAGTCAGAACCGCAAACGTTTAAAAGCCCCCGTGCTATTCAGAAATTTGGGGAAAAAAATATCGGGACATTTCCAACAATTTCAATCGTCACGAAAGATGCTCCACGAAATTTCAAAATCTGTCGCAAGTCTTCAGATTAGCCATGAACAAAGATACAAGATCTACTTGGTTTGTAAACAAACACAGTCGGAACCGCAAACATCGAAAATCCCTGAAGTTGCACAGTTCGGAAATTTATGAAAATTATCGGAAAAAAGTTTTGACGTCAGTACTTCTGTTCAGCGAGCTTCAATATTCTGCAAGCACGTAAATAAATACGGTGGAACCTTGAACGTCTAAAACCCCTGAGGTTGTATAATTCAGAAATTGCTAAATAAAAAAATTCGGACAATGTGCCTCGAGTCGTGAAAGAAAATGTACGAGGTCTAGCATCACACGAAACCTCGGTAGATGTCACAACAAGATTGTGAAACGAGATTGTGCTGTGTTGTAAGTAAACACAGTCAGAACCGCAAACGTTTAAAAGCCTCCGTGCTATTCAGAAATTGGAGGGGAAAAAATATCGGAAAATTTTTAGCAATTTCCATCGTCACAAAAGACGCTGCACAAAATTTCAACATCTGTCACCAGTCTTTAGATTAGCCATTAACAAAAATACAAGATTTACTCGGTTTGTAGATAAACACAGTTGGAAACGCAAACATCGAAAATCCCTGAAGTTGCACGATTCGGAATTTTAATAAATTGATCAGAAAAAAGGTTTGGCATCAGTACTTCTGTTCAGCGAGCTTCAATATTCTGCAAGCATGTAAATAAATACGGCGGAACCTTGAACGTCTAAAACCCCGGAGGTTGAATAATTCAGAAATTGCTAAAAAAAAATTATCGGAAAATGTGCCTCAAGTCGAAACCTCGATAGATGTCACAACAAAACTATGAAACAAAATTGTGCTTTGTCGTAAATAAACACACAACAAACATTGAAAGCCCACGTATATATATATATATATATATATATATATATATATATATATATATATATATATATATATATATATATATATATATATATATATATATATATATATATATATATATATATATATATAGTAAATACAAAAATTATACAATCCAATACAATTTAGCAAAATGAAATAATATACAAATTGTATTAATTGTCCAATTCCATTTCCCAAAAAAAATAAATATATATATATATATATATATATATATATATATATATATATATATATATATATATATATATATATATATATATATATATATATATATATATATATATATATATATATATATATATAGTAAAAATAGAAATGTGGATATCGTCTAGAGCACAGGTGTCAAACTCAAGGCCCCGGGGGCCAGATGTGGCCCATGACATCATGTTATTTGGCCCTCGAAAGCCTGGGAATAATATGTATCAATAAAGTACAGTAACTCTTCTTACTAAATGTATTCTTTCTTTCTATTTTGGAAAAAAAAAACTGTACTCCATGTAATCGCAAATTATGTTAACTTAAATTTTGTCTAATTATGCAAAAAATGTATTATAAAACATTCAAATCATTTTTTAAAATAGAAATAAATACTAGTAATGATTTCAAAGCAAGTTATCCATCAAATTGTGCAATGTCAAAGTAGCAATAGATTTGATGGTAAAATTGTGAAATTGACTGGTTTTTACAGCATTTTTCTCTTCGTGAAAAAAAACTGTACTTTTTTTTTTACTGTAATAAACTGTGGTGCCGTTTTGGCATTTACAGTAATACGCTGAAAAATCTATCGTTGTGGATTTGCGGTAAAAAAACAACAAAACAAACTGGCAGCTCAGGTGCCAAGCTTTTACTGTAAAATTGCAGTTTTTTTATTTACAGTATGAAAACAAATGTACATTTTACAGTCAAATTCTAGCAACCGAGCTGCCTTTTTTTTAACCATAAAAACAGCAGTACTGTTTTCCATGTACAGTAATACACACTACATTTAGTAATGAAATTATTGCAACTTACCATATTTTTTTTTACATTTTTGTTTTTTAAAAATCTACTAATAAAATGCATTAAAAAATAATGGTATTCACTGTTAGAAGCGGCCCTCTGGGGCCAAACATAACTGCGATGTGGTCCTCAGTGAAAACCACTTTGACATCCCTGATCTAGAGGGAAAAGTCTGGTCCGTGTCGGCCTT
>NC_084735.1:79834297-79894297 GCF_033978785.1 Entelurus aequoreus
TATATATATATATATATATATATATATATATATATATATAATGAGGTGGCGACTTGTCCAGGGTGTAGCCCGCCTTCCGCCCATGTGCAGCTGAAATAGGCTACAGCACCCCCCGCGACCCCAAAAGGGACAAGCGGTAGAAAATGGATGGATGGATATATATATATATATATATATATATACATATATATCTTGTTTTTGGTTGCATGGAGATGGCTTAAAACATATTTTTAAGATTATAAAAATTATAATAATTTTTTTAATATATTCATATACATATATATGTATATATACATTTGTTAAATATATACATATATAAAAAAAATAATATCATTTTATAATCATAAAAATATGTTTTTAAGCCATCTCCATGCAACCAAAAACTTTTCGAAACTGAAAAAGTTTAATTA
The DNA here is from genome assembly GCF_033978785.1 of Entelurus aequoreus. NCBI lineage: Eukaryota > Metazoa > Chordata > Actinopteri > Syngnathiformes > Syngnathidae > Entelurus > Entelurus aequoreus. Next base: position 79,834,708 of record NC_084735.1, read on the forward strand.
TACTTATACCAACTAACATAATGCGAGAATTTTGATTCTGGATTCTCACCTGCAACTTGTTTGAAAAAGCGTCATTATAAATATTATACAAACAAGAATCCATTCTGATACGAATCGTCACCCCAGGAGTCGGAATCGGATCGTATCGTTCGGTGCCCAAAGACTCACACTCCTAACGGCTGGTAATATATAAACCAGGATTGATTACCGCATTTTAATAAACACACGGTGATGTTACTCACTCGTGAGAAAAGCTGCTAGCTAACACGCTAATCGCTGGCTAACATGAACAATAACCACATTAACAGAGTTCTCCGTTATAAACATCATACCGATCGACGATCAATATTACCTAAAAGGGTAATAAGGCGCCAGGCAGAATTGTTTTTATTCATGTGAAACTACCCGGGAAGAGCTGGACGAAGTGGCTGGGGAGAGAGGAAAGTCTGGGTTTCCCTGCTTAGGCTGCTGCCCCCGTGACCCGGCCTCGGATAAGCGGAAGAAGATGGATATCATTTTTATACTTTTAAAAAAAACACAATAAAAACCCCCTGGATTTAATTCGATGCATATTTTGTGCTCAAATACAACGAAGAAATTGTTCGATAATTATTGCAAAATAACAAACTTCAAAAAATAAAAGCCAACCGAAGACAATAAGTTAAATTTGCCATTCTATTGTTATCGGTGACAGAGCAGGAAGGGGCTTGTCATTGATTCATTGACATTTTTGCATGCATGTTGCTATTGTACAGAGCCCCTAAAGGGACATGGGGGAAACATTTTTTTTATATAATTTATTTATTTATTTATTTATTTTTTAGACATGTATCTCGTGCGCACGAGAAACTATCTCGTGCACAAGAGAAACTTTTTATAAAGTCATAAAAATAAAAAAAGATAAAAAATTATAATTTTTTTTTTTTAGACATGTATGCGCACAAGAATAAAAAAATTATAAACTTTTTTTTATTTTTATTTTTTTAGAACTTTATAAAAAGTTTCTCCTGCGCACGAGAAAGTTTCTCCTGCGCACGAGATACATGTCTAAAAAAATAAAATAAAATTATTTTTTTTAAAATCCCCCATGTCCCTTTAGGGCAGTGGTCCCCAACCACCGGTCCGCGGCCCGGTACCGCTCCGCGGACCGATTGGTACCGGGCCACGCAAAAAAAATAAAATAAAAAATAAAAAATTTAAAAAAAAAAATTTTTTTTTTTTTTTTTTTTTTTTTTAAAATTAAATCAACATAAAAAACACAATATATACATATTGTGTATGTGTATGTCACTATAGATCAATACAGTCTGCAGGGATACAGTCCGTAAGCACACATGATTGTATTTCTTTATGAAAAAAAAAAGATACATGTCTAAAAAAATAAAAAAATAAAATGAAATTGTTTTTAAAAAAATCCCCCATGTCCCTTTAGGGCAGTGGTCCCCAACCACCGGGCCGCGGCCCGGTACCGGTCCGCGGACCGATTGGTACCGGGCCGCGCAAAAAAATAAAATAAAAATAAAAATAAAAAAATAAAAAATAAAAATATATTTTTTAAAATTAAATCAACATAAAAAACACAATATATACATATTGTGTATGTGTATGTCACTATAGATCAATAGTCTGCAGGGATACAGTCCGTAAGCACACATGATTGTATTTCTTTATGAAAAAAAAAAAAAAAAAAAAAAAATCCCCCCCCCTCACCCCCCCGGTCCGTGGGACAAATTTTCAAGCGTTGACCGGTCCCCAGCTACAAAAAGGTTGGGGACCACTGCTTTAGGGGGGCTCCGTACTATTGTCAGAGAATGGGATAAGTGGAAATAATGGAACATAATTGATAAAGTTACATTGTTTTTTTTTTTTTTATTGTGGGATATAAAGTTAGTTTGTAGAAAACATATTAGCTATTTAGGAATAAATAAATAAAGTAGTACAAGAGTGTGACATCCATGTCAATGTAAAAAATAAATGTAACAAAAAGTAGCGTTATAATGGACAAAAACCATGCTGGTCACTTTATCTGTTTGTAGGATCAGTGGTGGACCAGGCAGGACCACACTGGACCATTGTTTGGGTGCGGGGGAGGGGAGGGTCCGAGGGTCTAATCTAGCGTGTGCAGAGGTGGAGGGTCGGAGGCAAATAAGGACGAGAGGAAGAGGCGGCAAACGGAAATCTGATTAGCTGCACTTTTAAAGTATTAATGACCTTTGATATGCTTTTTATTTGCATGTAAAATCAGGAAGCTGCCCAGCGGTGCGTTCAGGCTCATTAACCACTCATCCTGGATCTAAAGTAGCGGTAAATACATCCGCCGTGGCTTATTCCATCTATTAAGGAGCCACAATTGAGTATTTTTCAGAATAACTAGAAATGTGTGTGGATGCTGAGAAGCTGAAGCCAAACCCGCTAGCAGTTAGCACGCTAGCCAGGTAACAACAAATACAACTCTTAGGGAGGTGCCAGTAAAATGCGCTACAAAAATATTTCTGTAGAGGATGCCCTCTAGTGGGTTCTTCAGACCACCACACGCTGCCAGGAGAGCCCGGAATTCAGGGTATAACATTGTTTTTTATTTTCATTCAATAGTGCAGGCTTTTGCTTTTCAGCGAAATGTCTTTTTTCACCTCCAACTCCCACCACGTGTCTCACACCGGCTGCTGCTAATGAAGGCGACGGGTGATTAGATAACAAGGTTCCACCTGGGCCATCTACGCACCCGTCGCTGTCTTTCGAGGCCGGTCCTGGCACACCCCGTTCCGCGGCAGGCCCGCAGGCCACGCCTCCCCCCCCCCCCGCTCCACAATTTCACTCTGAGGTTTATACCGGACAAAAAATAGCTATAAAGGATGGCGTGCTGATGTCGACATGCTAAAGTTAGCATGTGTCAAGTTAGCATGCGTTAAGTACCACAATATACGATGACTCTGAGGTGTGTACGTGTAAAATGATTAAAAACAAATAAAACAATTTAACACTAAGCCTGTGTCGAGTACCAAAACATGTCCGAGGTGTATACGTGTAAAATTAGCCATTAAAAGCTAGCATGCTAATTATAGCGTGCTAACAGTTAGCACACGTCAAGTGCAAAAATATCGGGCTGAGGTGTACACCTGCGAAGTTAGCTAAAAATGCTTTCTGTTAGCATGTTTACACGCTAATGTTAGCATTTGTAAAATGCTCAAATTATATTTATACAACTCTTAATCGACTACATCGCCTGTAGTAACAAGGCTAGCATGCCGATGTCAACATGCTAAATTTACCAGGCCAACAGTTAGCATGTATCAAGTACCAAAATATATGATCTAAGGGTGTACATGTAAAAAAAATTTTTTTTAAAGCTAACATGCTAATGTTAGCATTTTAACACCAAGCCTGTGTCGAGTACCAAAACATGTCCGAGGTGTACACGTGCAAAATTAGCCATAAAAGCTAGCCTGCTAATTGTAGCGTGCTAACAGTTAGCACACGTCAAGTGCAAAAATATCTGGCTGAGGTGTACACCTGCGAAGTTAGCTAAGAATGCTAGCGTGCTATTGTTAGCATGTTTACACGCTAATGTTAGCATATGTCGTAAAAATGAGCTAAAAAGGCTAGCATGCTGATGTCAACATGCTAAATCTAACAGGCTAACAGTTAGCATGTATCAAGTACCAAAATATATGGCTCTAAGTGTGTATATGTAAAAAAAAATTTTTTTTAAAGCTAACAACCTAATGTTAGCTTTTTAACACTAAGCCTGTGTCAAGTACCAAAACATGGCTGAGGTGTATATGTGCAAAATTAGCCATTAAAAGCTAGCATGCTAGTTATAGCGTGCTAACAGTTAGCACACGTCAAGTGCAAAAATATCTGGCTGAGGTGTACACCTGCGAAGTTAGCTAAGAATGCTGGTGTGCTATTGTTAGCATGTTTACACGCTAACGTTAGCATATGTCATTAAAATAAGCTAAAAAGGCTAGCATGCTGATGTCAACATGCTAAATTTAACAGGCTAACAGTTATCATGTATCAAGTACCAAAATATATGACTCTATGTGTGTATATGATATGTAAAAAAATATCTAAAAAAGCTAACATGCTAATGTTAGAATTTTAACACTAAGAATGTGTCAAGTACAAACATTTGACTGAGTTAGCATGTCAACAAAAATATATGAAATAGGCAGAAATAGGTTTAAAAAAAAAAAAGACGTTGAAAAGTCATTTTAGTAAAAAAGGAAACTACCTGACGAGCTGAGACCAGCGTCACGTGTTCTTAGACGGACTTAGCCTGCCACCCTGTGGCCACATTGGGAAATTACACTTGTGTTTGTTTTGTTTTTTAAACACACACAAACACACACAAACAAAACAAATCAGGACGGAATCCACTACTCATGAAATTAAGCAAATAAAAATGGAGTATTTTGTATAATTGCAGTTATTTTGTGGCGATGACGTCATGTTCTATGTGAAAATGTGACATAGCTGTCCTTCTTTGTTTTCATTCTGGCAAGACTGGAAATGTGCTGCCACCTGCTGGTTAATATGCGCTATTACACCACCAGCACAACGCGAAGTCAAAGACGGAAATGTGTGTATATATATATATATATATATATATATATATATATATATATATATATATATATATATATATATATATATATATATATATATATATATATATATATCAAAACCATTTTGTTAATCAAAAGATTTGATTTATTAATAATGTACAGTAAATACAATCCGTTAATAAACAAAATGATGTGTGCTTAGCGTTTTTTCTTGTTTATTAAGCGATTATTTTTTTAAAGTTTTTTTTTTTCTTTTTACACCTAAAATTAATTTGGTAATGCAAATACTGTGGCAGTATTATTTTTGATGTTTTTGGGGGTTGCAGCAATTTCTTTTATATATATATATACATACATATATATATATATATATATATATATATATATATATATATATATATATATATATATATATATATATATATATATATATATATATATATATATATATATATATATATATATATATATATATACAGTGGGGCAAAAAAGTATTTAGTCCCACTGTATATATATATATGTATATATATATATATATATATATATATATATATATATATATATATATATATATATATATATATATATATATATATATATATATATATATATATATATACAGTGGGGCAAAAAAGTATTTAGTCAGCCACCCATTGACAATCAATGGCTGGCTCTCAAAAAAAAAAAAAAAATATATATACATATATACATATATATATATATATATATATATATATATATATATATATATATATATATATATATATATATATATATATATATATATATATATATATATATATATATATATATAATTTTTTTTTTTTGAGAGACGGCACACATTTTAATATTTGTTTCATTGCACAAAAATAACATATTTGAAAAACAAACCATTAATATATGTAGAGTTTCATTTATTTTTGTGCCAAGTTAGATTTATTTCTGTACACGTGTTGCTTCTGTTCTTCTTTCAAATGTTTTTGGGAATCTTAAAAAGTCCAACATTATTAATATATATATATATATATATATATATATATATATATATATATATATATATATATATATATATATATATATATATATATATATATATATATATATATATACATATATATATATATATACATATATATATATGTATATATATATAGTTTAATTGAATTATTATTATATTGATTTTATGTGCTTATATTCTTCTTTCAATTGTTTGATTATTAATATTCATTAACTATATACTTTGGTGTATTTATATTACACATTACGAATCTTTATTGAAACAATAACAACATTATGAATATAATAATGTGTTTTCTTGTTTAAGCAGTGTTTAATAATGACTTAAAAATTAATTAGTGAAACAAATACTGTAGTAGTAACTGCTGATTTTTTTTTGGTGGTATATATATATATATATATATATATATATATATATATATATATATATATATATATATATATATATATATATATATACATATTTTTGTTCTCAGTCGTCACACAACTTTTTATTTTAACACAAACATTTGCCAACAACATTTCTCCCATTTTTATGCATGTTTTATTCATTTATTTTTTTTATTTCAAGGACATTTCAGAGCTTTGTGAAGCAAAACACACTCGGGAGACAAAAGACACAAGACTTGGAGAGAGAAATAGAAACAAACAATTACCTTATGAAGCAAATGATTTAAATGATTGCTTTCGTATGTTTTGCATGTGACAAATGCAGCAAAGAGAAGACCTGAGCAAACGTAACAATGAGTCTCTTGGTCCTGTTCAGAGTGGAAAGTCAAGAAACGGTCTTTTTATTGAAGGGATAAAAAGAGCCACAATCCAACATTACAATCCGACATCAAAAGGCGGGAAAATAGGGTCGCATTTGTACGTGAAGGCTGTGAATTTACATAAAATCTATTTTTGTATTCATGAAAGTGCCGTAGATGGTTACGGTCCTGCTAAAAAACAACAACAACAAAGTCCTGTTTTCTATTTTAAAAAGTCGGAATATTACCTGACAAAAATGCATTTGGGTGGGAAACGAAGTTGTGACGTTCCGAGAAAAAAATCAGATTTTTACGTGAAAAGTCATAATATATGAGAAATAAATCCCATTTTACCAGAAACAGTCGCAATGTTACGACACTTATAATTAAGAGAAAAAAAGTTTGGACGTTGCTGGAATGAAGTAATGTTTTACGAAAAAAAAAGTGATAATATCACAAAAAGTAATATATTTTCAAGAAAAACGTCGTAACGTTGCGAGAAAAAAGTAATACAGTAATGAGAAAAAGTCGCCACGTTATGAGACCAAATTTGTAATCGGATGTGAAGTTCCTCAAACATTGTCGTATTTTGGGGGGAAAAAAGTCGTAATGTTACAATTTATTTTTACGAGAAAAAGATCACGTACTATTTAAAAAATTCGGAATATTAAGTGACAGAAAATGCATTTGGGGGGGAAACAAAGTTGTGACGTTCCTAGAATTAAATATTTTATGTCACAAAAAAAAATCATATTTTTACGAGAAAAGTCTTAATATATTAGAAATAAATCCCATTTTACCAGAAACATGCGCAAAGTTACGACACTTATAATTAAGAGAAAAAAATGTTTTGACGTTGCTGGAATGAAGTAATGTTTTACGAAAAAAAAAGTAATAATATCACAAAAAAGTAATATATTTACAAGAAAAAAGGCGTAATGTTGCGAGAAAAAAGTCATACATTTATGAGAAAAAGTCGCCATGTTATGAGGCTAAACTTGAAATAGGATGTAAAGTTCGTCAAAGGTAGTCGTTATTTTGGGGGAAAAAAGTCGTAACGTTACAATTTATTTTTATGAGAAAAAGATCACGTTCTATTTAAAAAATTCGGAATATTACGTGACAAAAAATGCATTTGGGGGAGAAACAAAGTTGTGACGTTTCGAGAATTAAATAATATTTTATGTCACAAAAAAATCTGATTTTTACGAGAAATAAATCCCATTTTACCAGAAACAGTCGCAATGTTCCGACACTTATATGTAATAGAAAAACAAGTTTTGACGTTGCTGGAATGAAGTAATGTTTTACGAAAAAAAAGTCATAATATCATAAAAAGTCATATATTTACAAGAAAAAAGTCGCAACGTTGCAAGAAAAATGTCATACATGTATGAGAAAAAGTCGCCATGTTATGAGACTAAACTTGTAATAGGATGTAAAGTTCCTCAAACGTAGTCGTATTTTTTGGGAAAAAAGCCGTAATGTTACAATTTATTTTTACGAGAAAAAGATCACATACTATTTAAAAAATTCGGAATATTACCAGACAAAAAAGGCATTTGGGGCGGAAACAAAGTTGTAACGTTCCTAGAATTAAATATTTTATGTCACAAAAAAAAATCAGATTTTTACGAGAAAAGTCCTAATATATTAGAAATAAATCCCATTTTACCGGAAACAGTCGCAATGTTACGACACTTATAATTAAGATAATTTTTTTTTTGTCGTTGCTGGAATGAAGTAATGTTTTACGAAAAAAAAAGTCATATCACAAAAAGTCATACATTTATGAGAAAAAGTCGCCATGTTATGAGACTAAACATGTAATAGGATGTAAAGTTCGTCAAAGGTAGTCGTTATTTGGGGGGGAAAAAGTCGTAACGTTACAATTTATTTTTAAGAGAAAAAGATCACATTGTATTTTAAAAAGTCGGAATATTACCTAACAAAAAAATGCATTTGGGGGGAAACAAAGTTGGGACGTTCCAAGAATTAAATAATATTTTATGTCACCAAAAAAATCAGATTTTTACGAGATAATTCATAAAAATATGAGAAATAAATCCCATTTCTTTTTACCAGAAACAGTCGCAATGTTACGACACTTATAATTAATAGAAAAAAAGTTTTGACGTTGTTGGATTGTGAAGTTCCTCAAACATTGTCGTATTTTGGGGGGAAAAAAGTTGTAATGTTACAATTTATTTTTACGAGAAAAAGATCACGTACTATTTAAAAAATTCGGAATATTACGTGACAAAAAATGCATTTGGGGCGGAAACAAATTTGTGACATTCCTAAAATTAAATAATATTTTATGTCAAAAAAAAAATCTGATTTTTACGAGATAATCCATAATAATATGAGAAAAAAATCCCATTTTTTTTTACCAGAACCAGTCGCAATGTTACGACACTTATAATTAATAGAAAAAAAGTTTTGACGTTGTTGGATGAAGTAATGTTTTACGAAAAAAACTGTGATAATATCACAAAAAGTAATATATTTTCAAGAAAAAAGTCGTAACGTTGTGAGAAAAAAGTCATACATTTATGAGAAAAAGTCGCCATGTTATGAGACTAAATTTGTAATCGGATCGTATTTTGGGGGGAAAAAAGTTGTAATGTTACAATTTATTTTTACGAGAAAAAGATCACGTACTATTTAAAAAAATTCGGAATATTACGTGACAAAAAATGCATTTGGGGCGTAAACAAAGTTGTGACGTTCCTAAAATTAAATAATATTTTATGTCACAAAAAAAATCAGATTTTTACGAGAAAAGTCATAATAATATGAGAAATAAATCCCATTTTACCAGAAACAGTCGCAATATTACGACACTTATAATTAATAGAATTTTTTTTTTGACATTGTTGGATTGAAGTAATGTTTTACGAAAAAAAAGTCATGATATCACAAAAAGTAATATATTTCCAAGAAAAAAGTCGTAATGTTGCGAGAAAAATGTCATACTATATGAGAAAAAGTCGCCATGTTATGAGACCAAACTTTTAATAGTTCCTCAAACGTAGTCGTATTTTGGAGGGAAAAAGTCGTAATGTTACGATTTATTTTCAGGAGAAAAAGACGCGTTACAAAAATCCCGTTACAAGTGAAAAATTCCTAATTTTCGACAAATGTATTTTTCAAAATAAAAAAGTCGCAACATATCGAGACTTAAGTTGTAACGTTGCGCCAGAAAATATTAAAGTCGTAACAATACGAGACAAGGTTTTATGCTGGCAATATTTTCGTGAATTTCTGTACTACGACTACTCGCAAAATTACAACTTTTCAGCAACAAGGTTATGACTTTATTTCTATGACGCATTTGACTTTTTATGGTTATGCCAGCTGATACTTGTTATTTCCATGACTGTACAAGTAAGTGCAATGATAACGGATGGATGGAAGTCATAACAATAAGATCCACGTTGTCATAATAATGAAGCAGGAACCCATCACATATACAAGATGCATCTATTCAGAATATTTCATAGTGCCAACAACACCCTGCCATTAAATAAAAACAAAAAACAGAGCGGAATAAAATGTTTTTGTTCATCAAAAAAGGCACTGCGTCTTTTCCGTTTGTTGTTGCCGTTTCTATTTAAAACATCTACGAGTGTGTTGTTCGGCTACTTACGCAAACGAGCTAATTTCCTGTAGGGGGGGGGGGGGAATAAAAACGTGACACACCGACTCCTACATTTACGGCGGACTAGCTCGCCGTCTAACTGAACAACAAACGTGGCGACGTACTTTTTTTACAAACGTTTACAAGGCCAAATTTCTGCTGTGTTTGTTGGGACATTTGCGATAATTCGTACAAGCTGTTCACGATCTTTTTAGCGCAACCCAATGCGTTAAAATGACGAGGAAACTTTTTTCGGGGACCGATTTACAAATTCTGTGTCATCCTGACCTTACAGTGCCGACATATTGATGGAAAATATTCGAGACGCGTTACGTTGCCAAATCGACATCCTGTTAGCGCTGTTTTCATCGCATGTAACGTAAAATTTTTCGCGCCGTGCAATACAGTTTTTAACGATGTTCCCTCGCTATAGCATGTTTCGTCGGTTTTTTTTTTGTAATTTGTTGCTTATCTTCGGAGAAATCAAACAAAAACTTTTTTTTACAAAATTTAAGATGGATGGTTATTATTTTTGCGAACATTAGCGTAAGCTTTTTCAGTTTAGTTCTTGATTCTCAAACAAAGATCTCGTGCGGGATCAAACTAAACAAAGTCGCAAAACTGCGTGAAAGTATATATTTTTTGTCAACGCATCTGCCCGTAACACTAACAATACAATAAATGTTGCGTCGTCGCAGGCACTGAATTAAGGGAAAACAGGAAAAAATCGAAAAAAAACGTTTTGATTTTCCCATGTCCCGAAAAATTGAATGAGATAGCCTAGGCAACAAATACACGTGATCGGAAAGTTTCCGATGTCGTAAACTGAATGGCGAGTGTTGCTAGCAAAATTTTTGGCATCCCGCGACGGTCAAACACGAACTTTTGAAACGGAAGTTTCACTACTAATTGTTTTCGCTTTAAGTACGAACGTGTCCAGTCATGCTAGCGCAATTTTCGGTCGTTGTTGTTTGACAAGTTATTGAAGATTAAAACTGTAACACAAGTAGCGTGAGAATTTTTTAATTTTTTTTTTACCGTAGTTGACAGGGTTGAACCCAAAAATGTCATCATATTTTAGAATGAAATAAAATCATACTTTGTCAGAACCCTTCATTATAATAACATTACAATAAGAAGTCAATGACAGCAACATGTACAGAAATACAGTAACTTCGCAAAAAACACACGCAACAAAAACAGGCATGCTAACGCCCTAATGACTAAATCCGCAAATGAACACATTTAAAAATTTTTAAAAAATAGCTAAGAAGGCGATAATATCAGCACATGAGTTCATTAAAACAACAAAGGGAAACGAGAGCCACAATCCGTCATTACGACAAAAATCGCAAAAGAACGCATTAAAAAGTGTGGCGTTTTTACACAAAGGCAGTTATTTGTGAAGTAAAGCTATGGACCAACAGCGGAAAATTATATAAAATCTATTTCGTATTTGTGAGAAGTGCCAGGAAACGCAAGGGCCACGCCGAATAAAAAAGCAACGAGAACACAGTTTTAATACCGGCGTAAAAAAAAGATCGAATATTACTAGGTAAAAGTCGTAATGTTACGGGCATGACGTAGTTAGGTAAAAACGTTACACGATTTAAGTTAAAATATAACAAAATGTCGTAATTTTGCGAAAATAAAGCTGTAATCTTACAGTGTCACGGTAAAAAAATCGGAATGTTACAAGCAAGAAGTCGTATTTTTACGAGCAGAAATTTGACGTGGCTAAAGTCGTGATATTATGACTTGTAAGATCTTACGAGAAATTAGTTGAAGCGTAACAAAAGTAAAGTTGTCATTTTGCCAGAGAAACCCTTAAAATCGCGATAAGAGGCACAAGCTCTTCCTTCAAATACTTTTGATATTCATGAACTAATAACTTCAAATATCACAAAAAAATCGTTACGAAAACAAAAAAAATTCTAAAATTACTTAATTACTTTTGTGAAATTTACGTTTAAATTTGCATAATATACTGCTTCAATTCATGTGATTTAAACAAACTACATTTTTTAAAGTTCACTTTTTTGTCAGCTCCAATAGACATTTTTGCATAATTATTATTATTATTTTAATTATGTTTTGTTTTATTCTGCTGCTTGTATGGCTTCTGTTTGTTTAATTGTTGCTATGCTTTTTTTGTGGGATGAAATAATTAGTGACTATAAATTAAAAAATATGTTTTTCGAAAAACATTTGACTTTATTTTTGGGAACATTTGACCTTTTTCCGCTGCGATATTGCAAATTTGTTCATGTAAAACATGTTTAGTAATGTATCCTGACAACAGTCCAATATTATGCCTTTATTCTGGTGTAAATGCGACTTTCGTAAAGTTCGTAATTTTTTAAAACTGTAACCTTATGTGGTTATTGCCCTAAAAATACTACACGATTTAAGTTAAAACATTACAAAATGTCGTAATTTTACGAAAATAAAGGTGTAATCTCACAGTGTTAAGGAAAAAAATCTGAATGTTACAAGCAAGAAGTCGTATTTTTACGACCAGAAATTTGCCAAAGCTAAAGTTGTGATATTATGACTTTTCCCTCGTAAGATCTTACGAGAAATTAGTTGCAGTGTAACAAAAGTAAAGTTGTCATTTTGCCAGAGAAACCCTTAAAATCGTGATATTATGAGAAAAAAGCTTGCTTGCGAGTCAATTACTTTTGATATTCATGAACTAATAACTGCAAAAATTGTTACGAAAACAAGGAAAATTCCCACACAAACGACGATCGTTAACATTTATGCTCGCATTACTTAACCCATATTTACCATTATTTGCATAATATTTTGATTAAATTCATGTGATTTAAACAAACGTAATTTTTTTCAAGATGACTTAAACATTTTTTTAAAGTTCACTTTTTTGTCAACTCCAATAGACATTTTTGCATAATTATTATTTTTGGGAACATTTGACCTTTTTTCCGCTGCGATATCGCAAATTTGTTCACGTAAAACGACGTGTTTATCAATGTAAAATCCTAACAACAGTACAATATTATGCCTTTATTCTGGTGTAAATACGACTTTTGTAAAGTTTGTAATTTTTTAAAACTGTAACCTTATGTCCTTATTGCCCTAAAAATGTTACACGATTTAAGTTAAGATATTACAAAATGTCGTAATTTTACGAAAGTAAAGGTGTAATCTTACAGTGTTACGGAAAAAAATCAGAATGTTACAAGCAAGAAGTCGTATTTTTACAACCAGAAATTTGACAAGGCTAAAGTTGTGATAATACGACTTTTCCCTCATAAGATCAGTACGGTTGGACCCCTACGAGAAATTAGTTGTAGTGTAACAAAAGTAAAGTTGTCATTTTGCCAGAGAAACAATTAAAATCGTGATATTGTGAGAAAAAAGCTTGTTCGCGAGTCAATTACTTTTGATATTCATGAACTAATAAAATCAATAAACGTTACAAAAACAACGTAAAAAATTGTGTTAACATTTATGTAGCATTACTTAACCTTTACTTTTGTGAAATGTATATTTACCGTTCTTTGCCCAATATTCTGATTCAAACGATGTGTTTTACAGTACAATATTATGTCTTTATTCTGGTGTAAATACGACATTTGTAAAGTTCGTCATTTTTTTAAACTGTAAACTTATGTCGTTACACGATTTAAGTTAAGATATTACAAAATGTCGTAATTTTACGAAAAAAAAAGGTGTAATCTTACAGTGTTACGGAAAAAAATCTGAATGTTACAAGCAAGAAGTCGTATTTTTATGAGCAGAAATTTGCCAAAGCGAAAGTTGTCATATTATGACTTTTCCCGCATACGATTTTACGAGAAATGAGTTGTAGTGTAACAAAAGTAAAGTTGTCATTTTGCCAGAGAAACCCTTAAAATCGTGATATTATGAGGAAAAAGCTTGCTTGCGAGTCAATTACTTTTGATATTCATGAACTAATAACTTCAAATATCACAAGAAAATTGTTACGAAAACAAATACAATTTCCAGACAAACAACGCTCGTTAAAATTTATGCTAGCATAAATTTGTGAAGTGTACTTTTGTGAAATTTACATTTACCGTGCTTTACATAATATCCTGATTCAATTCATGTAATTTAAACAAACTTTATTTTTTATTTTTTTAAAGTTCACTTTTTACAAATATTATTATTCTTTTAATTATGTTTTGTTTTATTCTGCTGCTTGTATGGCTTTTATTTGTTTAATTGTTGCTGTGCTTTTTTTCTGGGTCGAAATAATTAGTGACTATAGATAAAGAAATACGTTTTTCGAAAAACTTGCTGTAATATTATGTTATTTATATAAACATTTGACTTTATTTTTGGGAACATTTGACCTGCGATATCACAAATGTGTTCATGTAAAACGATGTGTTTATTCATGTAAAATCCCGACAACAGTACAATATTATGCCTTTATTCTGGTGTATATAAGACTTTTGTAAAGTTCGCAATTTTTTTTAAACTGTAACCTTATGTCGTTATTGCCCTAAAAATGTTACACGATTTAAGTTAAGATATTACAAAATGTCGTAATTTTACGACAATCTTACAGTGTTACGGAAAAAAAATCAGAATGTTACAAGCAAGAAGTCGTATTTTTACGAGCAGAAATTTGACATGGCTAAAGTTGTGATATTATGACTTTTCCCACGTAAGATCTTACGAGAAATGAGTTGTAGTGTAACAAAAGTAAAGTTTTAATTTTGCCAGAGAAACCCTTAAAATCGTGATATTATGAGGAAAAAGCTTGCTCGCGAGTCAATTACTTTTGATATTCATGAACTAATAACTGCAAAAATTGCTACGTAAACAAAGAAAATTCCCACACAAACGACGCTCGTTAACATTTTTGCTCGCATTACTTAACCCATATTTACCGTTATATACATAATATTCTGATTCAATTCATGTGATTTAAGCAAATTCAAGATGACTTTGATTTTTTTTTTAAAGTTTACTTTTTTGTCAGCTCCAATAGACATTTTTGCATAATTATTATTTTCGGGAGCATTTGACCTTTTTTCCGCTGCGATATCGCAAATTTGTTCACGTAAAAAAACGACGTGTTTATCAATGTGAAATCCTGACAACAGTACAATATTACACCGTTACTCTGGTGAAAATACGACTTTTGTGACATTCGTAATTTTGTAACCTTATGTCGTTATCGCCCTAAAAAATACGATTTCATCCTCGTACTCTCCGCGTTAACAATTTTAAATTACGACGTTATTCTCGTAAAAAAACACAACTATCACGCCGGTAACAATACGACTTATATTCCTGTAACGTTCCGAACTTTTCTCTGCCTCCTTTTCCGCGTGGCCCCTGGCATGTTTGGTGCACGAGTGGAGTCGTGTGTATCGGAAAGAGAACTAAGGCATGTGCATGAAAGTCTTTTTGTACATTTTGCTGGTCAGAAGACACATTTCTCTTTCTTTTTGTTTTCCCAGGGAATGGTGGCGTTTTTTTTTGTTTTTTTTTGTTTTTTTGACGTGCGAAATCGTGTTAAGGTTTCAGTGACTGTGACCCTTGAACCCACCATCCCTCCCCACCACCCCACCTCCCTTGTAGCCGACCCGAACCCGACCTTTTTCTTTTTTCTTGAGGTGATTACGCTTTGCTCTCGTTCCCGTTGGTCTGGGGCGCCTCGTTGGGGACCGTCTTCACCTCGGCCGTGGCGTTGTTGGCCTCGGTCTTGATGTCCGCCGCAGTCTTCACGTCCTCCTTCGTCTTCCCGCTGCCAGGACGGAACACAGGGACAGGTTCTGTTAGCCGTTTGGGAGGATCCCTTGTGTGGTGTTCGGGTCTGTGGGACCCGTTTTCATTTTTTATTAAAAGAAAAATGATACAATTAATTAATTTTGCAAACTGAGACTCACTGACTTTGGCTCATTTTCTGTGAAAAACATATATCAGAATACATATTTAATGACCACACCATACACCCCCCCTACACATCTCTATTACATATAAGAGGTCAGGGTCTAATAGAAGTGTGGAAATTGATGTTCTGTGTACCACACACACACGGCAGGCCTACACAGGAGGAGGACAGAGTGTAGGGACACAGAACATCAGAGGGTCAAATGTGCGAGAAAATGAGAGCAGACAGTGTTGACAAACAATGTTAGAACCTTGTGTGGGAACCGCAGGTGCAGAAAAAACACAAAAGAAGAATCCCTGTGGGGATGCAGAAACTGGCAGAGAAATTTTCCGTGCAACGTTCATATTGTTGTTACTCAGCCAGCGTCTGTGGGTCTGATGGACCCGTTGCATTTTGTGGCTTTTAATGCCTCACAACCAAACACTTGTATGTTAAAATACTAGGGATACATGCGTTAAAATGTAATATCGGAAATTATCGGTATCGTTTTTTTTATTATCGGTATCGTTTTTTAAAATTTTTTTTATTAAATCAACATAAAAAACACAAGATCCACTTACAATTAATGCACCAACCCAAAAAACCTCCCTCCTCATTCACACAAAAGGGTTGTTTCTTTCTGTTATTAATATTCTGGTTCCTACATTATATATCAATATATATCAATACAGTCTGCAAGGGATACAGTCCGTAAGCACACATGATTGTGCGTGCTGCTGGTCCATTAATAGTACTAACCTTTAACAGTTAATGTTACTCATTTTCATTAATTACTAGTTTCTATGTAACTGTTTTTATATTGTTTTACTTTCTTTTTTATTCAAGAAAATGTTTTTAATTTATTTATCTTATTTTATTTTATAATTTTTTTAAAAAAAGTACCTTATCTTCACCATACCTGGTTGTCCAAATTAGACATAATAATGTGTTAATTCCACGACTGTATATATCGGTTGATATCGGTATCGGTTGATATCGGTATCGGTAATTAAAGAGTTGGACAATATCGGAATATCGGATATAGGCAAAAAGCCATTATCGGACATCCCTATAAAATACTGAACAGAAAAGGTAAACATCGGTTATATGTTCCATTGAAAATATAGAACATTACACACGGCGCTCAAAAATCTATTAAAATGTTTTAGTACGACTTTGGTAAGCTATGAAGCCCCACCGCTTGATGGATTGTCGGCACATTAAACATAGGAGTATTATTATAGTGTGTGTATAAGGTAGTGAAGGGAAGTGAAGTGAATTATATTTATATAGCGCTTTTCTCTAGAGACTCAAAGCGCTTTACATAGTGAAACCCAATATCTAAGTTACATTTAAACCAGTGTGGGTGGCACTGGGAGCAGGTGGGTAAAGTGTCTTGCCCAAGGACACAACGGCAGTGACTAGGATGGCGGAAGCGGGGATCGAACCTGGAACCCTCAAGTTGCTGGCACGGCCGCTCTACCAACCGAGCTATACCGCCCCAAGACATATTACGACATATTATCTGCCGTTTTGTTTCGCAATATTATGAAAAGGCAACTTTTCTTACCTTCTGGTACCTGCTGAATCTGTATTTGGGATCTGCATAAATCCTGGAAAATTGCTCGCGTCCGCCTTTGTAGTTCGTGCCGACACCGTAGCCGATAAGCTTATTCTTTTTCTCTATCTTCTTGTTATGGGACATTCATGCTCCGATGTTGCCATTTCTAATATAAAGTAGTGTAAAGTTCTTACTTATATCTGTCAGTAAACTTTCCATGAATATGCTAAAACATACCGGTGTAGTGAGTTTACATTATTCACCCAAGGAACTTTAGTTACTAGAGAGTTCCGGTCGGACAGTTTTTCAGGGGACACATTTGTTGTTGTTTCCGGATGAAACAGAAGGTAAACATCTGTTCAGTATTTTAACATAAAAGGGTTTGATTGTGAGGCAATAAAAGCCACAAAATGCAACGGGTCCATCAGACCCACAAACGCTGGCTGAGTAACAACAATATGAACGTTACACAAGGGTTAAAGGGGTGAAAACACGATATTTTTGTAGGATTTCCCCCCTCTTCCTTCTTTTGAAAGTACATTTCACACATAACACGATCATGCCTGCCATCCCGAGGACACGCACGGCATAGCCAGAATGTCACAGAGACGCCTTCCAGCGACAATGGGCGGAGAGCCCGGCGTGGAAATGAGACGGCGGACAACAAAAGGACGGAGAAGACAAGAGAGGAGCCGACCTGCGCGACACTAACTACAACACGCCAGGGAGAGGATTACGAGCGGGTCTGGACGGACACAAAAGGAGGACACTCGAACGCCGCTGTGGTCGCCTCTAAAAATAACAGCTCACGACGGAGGATTAAAAGGAGGGAAAAAAAATGAGGTTGGCGGGTATTAATCCGACTAAAAATATCTTCAAAGGGATATTTGCCGTCTAAAAATATGTTCATTTAACGACAATTAAAGCATGAGTTATGGCCTCATTATGAGGTTATTTCATACACTCCAGGATCTACAAATTCAACCGAAAGCGTGTCAAGAATAACTAACAGTCAAAAAATCGTGTCTAGTCAGGAGTCATGTTATTATTGTTTTTTTTCTAAATGTAAAACACTTCCTTGTGGTCTACATAACATGTAATGGTAGTTCTTTGGTCAAAATGTTGCATAGATGATGTTTTACGGATCATCTTCAAGCCGCTTTCTGACAGTCGCTTCCGGATGCGCCGTTTTGTGGGCGGTCTTATTTACGTGGCTCACCTTCGGCCGCGTCTTCTCCCCGCCATCTTTGTTGTAGCGGTGTAGCGTGCAAGGACGGGAGTGGAAGAAGTGTGAAAAGATGGCGCTAACTGTTTTAACGACATTCAGACTTTACTTCAATCAATAACGGAGCGGCGTCTCCTCATCCGGAAACAACAACAAGGCCGGAAATGTGTCCCGTGAAAAACCGTCCGACCGGAACTCCCTAGTAACTAAAGATCCTTGGGTGAATAATGTGAACTCACTACACCGGTATGTTTTAGCGCTTTCATGGCGAGTTTACTGACAGATATAAGTAAGAACTTTACACTACTTTATATTAGAAATGGCAACATCGGAGGATGAATGTCCCATAACAAGAAGATAGAGAAAAAGAAGAAGCTTATCGACTACAAAAGCGGACTCACGCAATTTTTCAGGATTTATGCAGATCCCAAATACAGATCAGCAGGTACCAGAAGGTAAGAAAAGTTGCCTTTGCATAATATTGCGAAACAAAACGCCAGATGATATGTCTTACCTTATACACACACCATAATAATACTCGTATGTTTAATGCGCCGACAATCCATCAAGCAGTGTGGCTTCATAGCTTACCAAAGTCGTACTAAAACTTTTTTGATAGATTTTTGAGCGTCGTGTGTAATGTTCTATATTTTCAATGGAACATATAAAATGTTGGTGTTGATTACTTGAGTCATATTGCCATCATAGTGCAGTCTACACATGTCTCTTATGTTTGACTGCCATCTACTGGTCACACTTATCATTACACCATGTACCAAATAAAATTGCTTTGAGGTTGGTAATTATTCCAGAATTATTCCGTACATTAGGCGCACCGGGTTATAAGGCGCACTGTCGAGTTTTGAGAAAATGAAAAGTCTTACAGTCCGGAAAATACGGTACTCAAGAAGGAGAAAACACAAGATTTAGTCCTAGGCAACTTTCTGAATCCTAAATCTTAACATTACGAAAAAGATGTCTTACCGTATATTTACGACAACAATGTTTCGATGATTACAGCACAAGTTGTATTTTTCCACAAAAATGTCGTAAGACTTGTAACAGTACACCTTTAGCCTTTTACGTGGCGAAGGTACAGTACGACGTATTTTACGTAACATCCCGGTTTGTTTTTCGTAACATCGTAAAAGCTTCGACTTTTGAAGGCAGACAATTGAGGACAGACACAAAAGTCGACAACAAGAAGTGTGAATGTGAGGCTGGCGAGTCAGCGAGTGGAAGCAGCAGCTGGTTAATTGATGACACAAACACGTGGGGGTGGAGTTAGTGGAGGGGTGGAGTTAGTGGAAGGGTGGAGTTAGTGGAAGGGTGGAGTTAGTGGACGGCACGAGTGATGACGCTCGTACACCACTAGCATCCCCAGCGCTCAGACATCAATGCCTTAAAAGTACTCCTAAAGAAACATTTCCCCCGAAAAAGTGTTACAGAATTATAAAAATAGCACAACTAAAAAAAAATGTGTTAGCGTTGTCAACGGAAATTACGTTTCGGTAACATTTCTAAACGTAAGATACCTCGGAATTCCACTCAATTAACTATCAACCCCATTTTATTACTATTGATATATATATTTTTTTACTTATAACATCGGGTTTTTGTACAAAATCTGACCAAAGTCAGAAACAATGCTAAAGCTAACTATGGACGGCCTGAATTTAGAGGTTTTTTTTTAAAGTGTGTAAGGCGTATTATTTATTGTAAAGCTGATAACATTTTCGTGATAAATGGCGACCAAAAAAAGATCCAAAAATTAGCTTAGGACTCCCTGAATTTCAACGTTTAAATTGTTAGCACTTATTTTATTTTATGCAATTTTTTTTCAATACCAATTAAAATATGTCACTTTTTGTTTTTGTATTAAGTAGGAGTACATTTTCGTAAGAACCAAAAATGTAAGGCTAATAGCTAACTTAGAACTCCCCGAATTTCGATGTTGGATCCAAACCAGTGATTCTCAAACTGTGGCGCGTGGGCTCCATCTAGTGGTACGCCAAAGAATCACTTAATTAAACATTGTAATGACGCGTGTTACCATTATGTGCCCTATTTTGAGTATATCAGTGTTTTTCCTGTGTGTAGTGTTTTAGTTCCTGTCCTTGGCTTTTATTTTGGTGGTAGTGCTGGTAGCTGTGCGACTGGGGAGGCACAGCCACGTCCACCAAAATAAAAGCACAGGACACTACAAACAGGTAACAACACTAACATGCTCAAAATATGGCACAGCCTGGTGTAACAGCAATTTGATTCATTATTTAAATATAGTGTTTTATTTTCCAATATTCAAACACAGTGTGACTGTTCAAACTGCGTGTAATGTTACAGTGGGCCAAAATACTAAATATACTTGTTAAATCAAACCGCTGGCTTGTTTTTGATGAATACTTAGGCCTGCTACGCTACTGTATCTCAATGTTGGTTACTGTGGTGGTACTTGGAGAGCCAAGTGTTTTCTGAGGTGGTACTTGGTGGGAAAAAAAGTTAAAAGAACTACTGATATAAACTTGTAGATTGTTATGACGTATTAGTTTACGAAGTTTGACTTCTTTTTACTACCGTATTTTTCGGACTATAAGTGCAGGTGCGAATTATACTCAGGAGCGACTTATGTGTGAAATGATTAACACATTACCGTAAAATATCAAACAATATTATTTAGCTCATTCACGTAAGAGACTAGACGTATAAGATTTCATGGGATTTAGCGATTAGGAGTGACAGATTGTTTGGTAAACGTATAGCATGTTCTATATGTTATAGTTATTTGAATGACTCTTACCATAATATGTTACGTTAACATACCAGGCACGTTCTCAGTTGGTTATTTATGCCTCATATAACGTACACTTATTCAGCCTGTTGTTCACTATTCTTTATTTATTTTAAATTGCCTTTCAAATGTCTATTCTTGGTGTTGAGTTTTATCTAATAAATTTCCCCAAAAAATGCGACTTATACTCCAGTGCGACTTATATATGTTTTTTTCCTTCTTTATTATGCATTTTCGGCCGGTGCGACTTATACTCCGGGGCGACTTATACTCCGAAAAATACGGCAATTACTTTTTTTTGTACAAAATAATATACGCTAGATTCTCGGGCGAAACAACAAAAAAAAAGTGATGCTAAAGCTTGCTTAGGTACAGTCGCCTGGAATTGTATGGTTAGGTTAGAGCAGGGGTGTCAAATGTACGATGACTTTTGATGAGTTTGCTCAGTATAAAAATGAGCCATACATTTTTGAATGAAAGAAACTGCTGTTCTAAATGTGTCCACTAGATGTCGCAATAGAAATTCTTTGTATTTGTGTAGATGATGCTATATATGTACAAAAAAAAACAACAACAACATGATGTTAGTACATCAGTCAAAGAAAATGATCAAACTACATAAATAACATACCGTATTTTTCGGAGTATAAGTTGCTCCGGACAATAAGTCACACCGGCCGAAAATGCATAATAAAGAAGGAAAAAAAACTTATATAAGTCGCACTGGAGTATAAGTCGCATTTTTTGGGGAAATTTAAATGATAAAACCCAACACCAAGAATAGACATTTGAAAGGCAATTTCAAATAAATAAAGAATAGTGAACAACAGGCTGAATAAGTGTACGTTATATGAGGCATAAATAACCAACTGAGAACGTGCCTGGTATGTTAACGTAACATATTATGGTAAGAGTCATTCAAATAACTATAACATATAGAACATGCTATACGTTTACCAAACAATCTGTCACTCCTAATCGCTAAATCCCATGAAATCTTATACGTCTAGTCTCTTACGTGAATGAGCTAAATAATATTATTTGATATTTTACGGTAATGTGTTAATAATTTCACACATAAGTCGCTCCTGAGTATAAGTCGCACCCCCGGCCAAACTATGAAAAAAAATGCGACTTATAGTCCGAAAAATACGGTACTGTAATTTCATTTTGATATCATTTTGTTATCTTGATGGATTGAAAATGAACACCAATGAGTTGACTGATGAACATTTATTCAGAAAGTATAAATAACGACAAATAAAGGTACAATACTATTAACCGCAACATGTACACTACCGTTCAAAAGTTTGGGGTCACCCAAACAATTTTGTGGAATAGCCTTCATTTCTAAGAACAAGAATAGACTGTCGAGTTTCAGATGAAAGTTCTCTTTTTCTGGCCATTTTGAGCGTTTAATTGACCCCACAAATGTGATGCTCCAGAAACTCAATCTGCTCAAAGGAAGGTCAGTTTTGTAGCTTCTGTAACGAGCTAAACTGTTTTCAGATGTGTGAACATGATTGCACAAGGGTTTTCTAATCATCAATTAGCCTTCTGAGCCAATGAGCAAACACATTGTACCATTAGAACACTGGAGTGATAGTTGCTGGAAATGGGCCTCTATACACCTATGTAGATATTGCACCAAAAACCAGACATTTGCAGCTAGAATAGTCATTTTCCACATTAGCAATGTATAGAGTGTATTTCTTTAAAGTTAAGACTAGTTTAAAGTTATCTTCATTGAAAAGTACAGTGCTTTTCCTTCAAAAATAAGGACATTTCAATGTGACCCCAAACTTTTGAACGGTAGTGTAAGTGTAAAGAAAACCCCAGCAACATTTTCAGAATGTGCTTATTTTTAAACAAAGAAAACAATCTGAAGTTGTCTTTATTTTTAAGTTATCGTGCCGTGATTTTACCAGTCTGGCCCACTTGGGAGTAGATTTTTCTCCACGTGGCCCCCGATCTAAAAATGAGTTTGACACCCCTGGGTTAGAGGTTATTCTTCGTAGTATGACATTTTTGTAACGTTTTTTTTTACGCTAAAAACTGGCTAGATTTGAGAAACAGGATCCAGAAAGTGATACTGGGACTCTCCAAGGATGGTGTGAAATGTCGGTGATGGTGAAAGAAAATGAGGGTAAATGTTCCTTTAAGGCGCAGTGAGGAGGGCGTACACAAAAGTGGCGATGGTGGGAGTGCAAATATTCATACTCATTTTGGACTGGCGTGCTTGCGGTGCTGGACTCTGTGCCGGGGGGGTGGTCCTGGGTCGGGCCGTCGACTTGCGAGTCCTGACCCGGGGGGCTGGCGGAAGCCTCGGAGGGAGCGGTGGGGGGAGGAGCTTTGGGGGCGTCGCTCAGGTCCACCAGCGGCCCCACGTTGGGTCGGCGCTCCCCCGACTCGGCCGAGGGGCTGTTTTTCGGGGGGCAGGCTTGGGTCGCCGGGCTGCGGTGCGCCGCGACGGAATTAGTAGCAGCATCGGAATGGAGCTGGTTTGCGTCTGTGGAGGCGGCGGCGGCGGGCCTGTTTTTTTTGTGTTTTTTTTTTGGGGTGAGGATAAGGGTGGGTGGACGGGTGAGGGGCGGCGGCACCGGCAGAAATGTGAAGGGAGGAACAGAAAAAAAGGGGGTAGTGGAGGAAGGGAGGCAGAGTGAGCGCTACTCAAACAAAACAAGCTACACAATGTCAGCAACACAATTGTTAAGAACAACACGACTGTCAATCAACAATAGAAGGCGGGACTTAGAGCAACTTTGGTTTCGCTGCTGCTCACTGCTCCCCTCACCTCCCAGGGGGTGATCAAGGGTGATGGGTCAAATGCAGGGAATAATTTCGCCACACCTAGTGTGTGTGTGACAATCATTGTCACTTTAACTTCTACATTTGTGTTTGTACAATTATATCATACATATTCCATGTTAATGTTTCCAATGTAATGCTTTTTTATCACCACTAGAGGGAGCCAGCGTGCCATCACTTTGACAATCAATGCAGGATAAAGTGTGCAATGTGGACCTTCCATCCATCCATCCATCCATCCATTTTATACCGCTTGTCCCTTTTAGGGGGGTGCTGGAGCCTATCTCAGCTGCACATGGGCGGAAGGCGGGGTACACCCTGGACAAGTCGCCACCTCATCGCAGGGCCAACGCAGATAGACAGACAACATTCACACACTAGGGCCAATTTAGTGTTGCCAATCAGCCTATCATGGTAATAATTAGGGATGTCCGATAATGGCTTTTTGCCGATATCCGATATGCCGATATTGTCCAATTCTTTAATTACCTATGCCGATATCAACCGATACCGATATCAACCGATATATACAGTCGTGGACTTAACACATTATTATGCCTAATTTGGACAACCAGGTATGGTGAAGATAAGGTACTTTTTAAAAAAATTAATCAAATAAAATAAGATAAATAAATTAGAAACATTTTCTTGAATAAAAAAGAAAGTAAAACAATATAAAAACAGTTACATAGAAACTAGTAATTAATGAAAATTTGTAAAATTAACTGTTAAAGGTTAGTATTATTAGTGGACCAGCAGCACGCACAATCATGTGTGCTTACGGACTGTATCCCTTGCAGACTGTATTGATATATATTGATATATAATGTAGGAACCAGAATATTAATAACAGAAAGAAACAACCCTTTTGTGTGAATGAGTGTAAATGGGGGAGGGAGGTTTTTTGGGTTGGTGCACTAATTGTAAGTGTATCTTGTGTTTTTTATGTGGATTTAATAAAAAAAAACAAAAAAAAAAACAACAACAAAAAATGATACTGATAATACAAAAACCGATACCGATAATTTCCGATATTACATTTTAACGCATTTATCGGCCGATAATATCGGCAGACCGATATTATCGGACATCTCTAGTAATAATATACATTATTTTTGTACTAGCAAAAATGGCCAGTTGTTACAACAATTCACTGGTGCAGGGCAGTAAAAGGTCTCATCCATTTTAAACACCTTCTCCTAAAAAAAAAAAAAGAAGCTAACATTAAAAGAGGAAGTATTTCTGATCCAAGAGCATTTCATTAAAAATCTTCAATCAGGAATTAAAAAAAATGTATTCTACCATTATTGTAAAAATGTATTGGTACATTTTAAACCCTCAAGAATAAACGCAGTTAAGCGAGTTGTAAAGTACTAATAAATATGACTAAATGTTGCAATGTGGACCTTAATATACTAAAAGGCCCATTAACATTCACTCTAAAATGTTTTTTTTTAAAGCTCAACTTTTTGTGATTAGGTTCCGCTAATGATGAGTATTTTCCCGGAAAATGTTCAAAATGAACCCACAATTATTATTATTATTATTTTTTATAAAATCCTTTTTATCCCTGAAAGATGAAAAATCCCTTAAAAAAATGTTATGCTGGCCTTTTATTAATTTATTTTTTTGCTGCAGGTGTTACATATACTGTAATATTGTACATGGTGATTGGGATTTGTTATATATTTTATATTTTGTATATATATATATATTATTATATAAGTCTAAGTCTAAGTCTATATTATGTAAAAATATAATATAATATAATATTATAATATACATTATTATATTGTAGCGGTTGCTTTAAGGCAGGGGTGTCCAAAGTGCAGCCCGGGGGCCATTTGCGTCCAGCAGCTAATTGTTTACCGGCCCGCCACACATTCTGGAAATACTATTGTAAAAATAAAAAAGAACATTAAAAAAAGTGAAATGAAGTGAAATCTAACAAGAAAAAGTTGCAATGTTGACACAAAAGCTGCCATGCAGGCTGTTTTTTTTTCTTTTGTCTTTCTTTCATTTTTCTTTTTTTGCCATTGCTCAAAAAAAAAAAAAAAACAATGACAAAAAATCCATGTTATAACGAATTATTTTCAGGGCTCCAATTACTTCAAATATTTCACTTTAAAATGTTTTATGTGGTAAATATTGCATACATTGTGTAGTAGCCATATAAAAACATCAACGTTTTCTTTGACAAAATCGCATTAAACAAACAAAATAATAGTTCCAGCATAAAATCGACAGATATATCTGAAGTTGATCTCGTAACTTAAGTGTTGAAAGTAAAAGAAAAACCTAATAAAAATGTATCACTTTATGAGCGGGGCACCTTTTGGATCCCAAATATATTTAGTGATTTTTTATTTATCTTTTCACTGTGATTACTCAAAAATATGAAAGAATTAAAATCAATGGTGTCCTGCATTATTGATCTTTTAGGGCTCTAATGACTAAATACTGCATATTTCAGTTTTACTATAAAAAATCAAAGTTGTTTTTGACAGAAAAGCCATAAAACATTTTTTTTTATTTGTATTACTTTATATTAACTTAAAGTTGATATAGAGATTTACTGTAAGCGTTAAATAATTTAAAAAAAATGATTATCTGACTTATTTTTTACATTTTAATGACTGAGACTAGATATGTCCGATAATATCGGTCTGCCAATATTATCGGCCGATAAATGCGTTAAAATGTAATATCGGAAATTATCGGTATCGTTTTTTTTTATTATCAGTATCGTTTTTTTTTTTTATTATTATTATTTTTTTATTAAATCCACATAAAAAACACAAGATACACTTACAATTAGTGCACCAACCCAAAAAAACTCTCTCCCCCATTTACACTCATTCACACAAAAGGGTTGTTTCTTTGTGTTATTAATATTCTGGTTCCTACATTATATATCAATATATATCAATACAGTCTGCAAGGGATACAGTCCGTAAGCACACATGATTGTGCGTGCTGCTGGTCCACTAATAGTACTAACCTTTAACAGTTAATTTTACAAATTTTCATTAATTACTAGTTTCTATGTAACTGTTTTTATATTGTTTTACTTTCTTTTTTATTCAAGAAAATGTTTTTAATTTAGTTATCTTATTTTATTTGATTCATTTTTTTAAAAAGTACCTTATCTTCACCATACCTGGTTGTCCAAATTAGGCATAATAATGTGTTAATTCCACGACTGTATATATCAGTTGATATCGGTATCGGTAATTAAAGAGTTGGACAATATCGGCATATCGGATATCGGCAAAAAGCCATTATCGGACATCCCTAACTGAGACCCTTTATGGTCCCCCGGACCCTTAAAGGTAAAATAATTAGCATATATTTTGTTATGGTTTGAAAATGAAAAATATCAAAATGGCCCCCACATGCTTTAATTTTTACGTGTGCGGCACTCAGTGGAAAAAGTTTGGACACCCCTGCTTTCAGGACATAATTCACCACACCCGTGGAGAATTATGAATTACCACCTGATGACTTTGTCGTCATTATTCACTGTCATTGTTCCATTGTGCACATAACAATGTTGTTGTTGTTTCGCATTCATATATGCAGTTAAGAGTGAGTAATTCGGTAAGTGACAGTCAGGCGATTTACCCAAAGGTGGGGGTTTGTTGCGACCACCATTTTGAGTGGCTTGATGTAAGAAGTCTTTAGTCTTGTCTCTTTTTTGTGTGTGTGTCAAAGATACTTCAAGTTGTCTTGTTTTCGCGTTACAAGCGCAAGAATATATTATATACTGTATATCCATCCATTTTCTACCGCTTGTCCCTTTTTGGGGTGGCGGGGGGATGCTGGAGCCTATCTCAGCTGCATTCGGGCGGAAGGCGGGGTACACCCTGGACAAGTGGCCACCTCATCGCAGGGCCAACACAGATAGACAGACAACATTCACACTCACATTCACACACTAGGGCCAATTTAGTGTTGCCAATCAACCTATGCATGTTTTTACTGTATATATAACATGCAAATATTACATATATGTTATATTTTATACTGTAAAATGCATATATAGCATTGTTAGTGATCAGTAAAATGAAAACTTTTTTTTTTTTTTTCAAGCTATTTGTGTCATGAACGCTCATGAGAGGTTGATTAATGATTCTTGTTCCTGTGTTATTGGTATCACTTCCTGTCCAGCGCTCTTATTTCTTTGTTCCACTTCCTTTCCAGCCATTTGACCTCTGGCTTGAGGGACGATTCTCCACACCTGCTCCTGCGCAGTGATTAAGTGGCACACCTGTCCTCAACCACTAATTAGGAGGGTTTATCTACCAGCCTCGCCTTCTTAGCAATGTGGGTTCATTGTTGTATGATAATGGTGCCTTTATTATGTTTTGCCTTGCCTTGCTTTTGTTTTTCTGCTCACCTGTGAACTACTGGCCTCATTTGTGTCCCTAATATAAAAAAATGCCGCTTTACTTGCACGTCACCTGCCGTCTCTGCATCTTGGGGTCATGCCAACAGCCAGCATTAAAGAAGACATGTCACTCACTCCGGTTCTGTCAGAGGCGTGGTCTCGTTGGGCTCGGTGGGTCCAACTCCTTCCTGGTTCTTGGTTTGCTCCTCTTCGGTTCTCACCTCCACAATGGGCTCCTTGGACTCATCCTTCCTGTTGGCAGGAGACAAACTCAGCAACCAATTGGGCGCCAATGATGAAGAAAGTTTTTCTTGAATGATTTTTTTAATGCACTGATACTGAAAACGAACATGATATGTAAAGCGTTATAAATAGTAGATAAAGAGAATGGGCAAAGAAGTACATTATTGCTTTGTAATGAAACAGCGACCCCGAACGGGACAAGCAGTAGAAAATTGATGGATGGATGGATGAAACAGTTTGTGATGCATGAAGTGTAGAGATGTCCGATAATATCGATCTGCCGATATTATCGGCCGATAAATGCGTTAAAATGTAATATCGGAAATTATCGGTATCAGTTTTTTTTATTATCAGTATCGTTTTTTTTGTTTTTTTGTTTTTTGTTTTTTTTGTTTTTTTAATTAAATCCACATAAAAAAAACACAAGATACACTTACAATTCGTGCACCAACCCACCCCATTTACACTCATTCACACTCATTCACACAAAAGGGTTGTTTCTTTCTGTTATTAATAATCTGGTTCCTACATTATATATCAATATATATCAATACAGTCTGCAAGGGATACAGTCCGTAAGCACACATGATTGTGCGTGCTGCTGGTCCACTAATAATACTAACCTTTAACAGTTAATTTTACAAATTTTTATTAATTACTAGTTTCTATGTAACTGTTTTTATATTGTTTTACTTTCTTTTTTATTCAAGAAAATGTTTTTAATTTATTTATCTTATTTTATTTGATTCATTTTTTAAAAAAGTACCTTATCTTCACCATACCTGGTTGTCCAAATTAGGCATAATAATGTGTTAATTCCACGACTGTATATATCGGTTGATATCGGTATCGGTTGATATCGGTATCGGTTGATATCGGTATCGGTAATTAAAGAGTTGGATAATATCGGCATATCGGATATCGGCAAAAAGCCATTATCGGACATCCCTAATGAAGTGTAAAAGTGACAGTATGTGGCAAGTTAAAAAGAGAATATTTCATTATATATATGTATTATATTAGAGTTGAATCGGTACTATACAGCTTTTGAAAAATACCTGTACTCCCCCCCCCCCCCCCCCCCCCCCCCATTGACATGTGTGCCGCGGTGACAATGCTGTGTTCGTCAACACACGCACTTGCAAGCAGAAACAGTGTGAAGACAGAAGAGGGAGAGTGGACGTATTTTGGCTTTAAACATGACAAAATACAGCAGGTGGCGCTATAAACACTGAAACACTGAAACGAAATCTTTTATAATTTTTTTCATTTTTATTATGTTTATAAACTCAGGAAATATGTCCCTGGACACATGAGAATTTTAAATATGTATGATCTTGTAACTATTTGGTATCGGATCGATACCCCAATTTGTGGTATCACCCAAAACTAATGTAAAGTATCCAAACAACAGAAGGATAATTGTTTATTACATTTTAACAGAAGTGTAGTTAGAACGTGTTAAAGGAGCCATATGTAATAATTTCATGTCAAGTCATCATTAAATGGCATTAATAAATCGTGTTCTTTTCTAATACCTTTACAACTGATCACAGTGGCCTAGTGGTTAGAGCAGGGGTCACCAACCTTTTTGAAACCAAGGGCTACTTCTTGGGTACTGATTAATGCGAAGGGCTACTAGTTAGATACACACTTAAATAAATTGCCAGAAGAAGCCAATTTGCTCAATTTACCTTTAACTCTGTTATTATTAATAATTAATGATATGCAAAGTAATTCATGATTTGTTAAAACATTTTAGTGGCTAGCTAGTTAAAATGGGATATTGTGATTTCACAAGACTGTCTTAGAAGTGATCATTTGAAAATGTTCAATTTGAAAAATGTGCACTTGGAGAAAATATAAAAATAAAGTGTTGCATATTGATATTTATCTGTTTCTATATATATTTATTGTGAGGAATCATTAAGATGATCAGTGTTTCCACAAACATAAATATCATTAATTATTAATAATAACAGAGTTAAAGGTAAATTGAGCAAATTGGCTACTTCTGGCAATTTATTTAAGTGTGTATCTAACTCAGGGGTCACCAACCTTTTTGAAACCAAGGGCTACTTCTTGGGTACTGATTACTGCGAAGGGCTACTAGTTAGATACACACTTAAATAAATTGCCAGAAGAAGCCAATTTGCTCAATTTACCTTTAACTCTGTTATTATTAATAATTAATGATATTTGTGTTTGTGGAAACACTGATCATCTTAATGATTCCTCACAATAAATATATATAGAAACAGATAAATATCAATATGCAACACTTTATTTTTATATTTTCTCCAAGTGCACATTTTTCAAATTGAACATTTTCAAATGATCACTTCTAAGACAGTCTTGTGAAATCACAATATCCCATTTTAACTAGCTAGCCACTAACATTTTTTAACAAATCATGAATTACTTTGCACCATGTTTGTACAAATAATAACTCATGTAAAATACAAAAGTAAACTCTCAAATTTTTAAATCATGTCACACTTTGAACTGGACACCAAATCTGTTATCTGTTTCTTTGTCAGTTAGTGGGAAGCCTGGCATTGCATGCTGTTAACTAGTGTGTTGTACTCTGGTGTGTAACTTGACACTGCAACTCTGAGTGAGTCTTGCAGATGTGCATCAGTGAGGCGTGTTCTGTGTTTGTTCTTGATGAAGTTCATGTCAGAAAAGGCTGATTCACAAAGATAAGATTTTTCCTCATTGTTTGCGGAACCTTCTTAATCTTTTGGACATATTTTCACAGCAATCTGGCCTTAAGCTTAATTATGATAAATGTAAAATGTTAAGGATCGGAAATCTAAAGGGAACGTCCTTTCGAATGCAATGCAAAGTGCCTGTTTTGTGGACAGATGGACCAGTTAACATACTTACTGTTGTTGTCCCAGAAAATCTGGAAGATCTAGGCTCAGTAAATTATGATAATCGACTAAGAAAGCTGGACAAAATTATGCAATTATGGAAAGGGAAATCCCTAACCTTGTATGGTAAAATGTCTATTGCCAACTTGTTAATTATTCCTCAATTTATTTATTTGTTTTTGTCATTACCAGCTCCATCAAAAAACTAAGATTTATGAGCGGAGGGTCTTCGATTTTGTCTGGAACGGCAAACCAGAAAAGATTAAAAGAAAGGTTTTGTACAAAGAGTATGAATATGGGGGCCTGAAACTTCTCAACCTTGAAGCTATGTGTCTGTCTTTAAAAGCATCAATTGTTCCAAAGATGTATTTAAACATTGAGTGGTACACAAATGTCCTGTTGGACAAAAGACATGTACTGTATCAAAAGAAATTGTATCCTTTTTTACAAGGGATCCCCTCCCAGAGAGTCTGCTGGGAAACATGGCGGGGTTCATAAAGGAAACAATCCACTCATAGTGGTGTTTTCAATTTTATGTGCCAGAAAAAAGAGACGATATTTTGCAGCAGTTAATATGGATGAACTCTAATATTGTAATAGATGGAAAGCCTTTCTTTTGGAAAAATATGTTTGAAAGAGGAATCATTTTTGTCAATGATATTATCAATGAGAATGGTAAAATTATGAAGTTTGATGAATTTAGAGCTATGTATGGTGATGCTTGCTCAAGCTTTTCATTTTATCAACTAACTGGAGTAATTGGGAAAAGATGGAAACAAATAATTAATTATGGAACTACTAAATTATTAGTTTGTAAACCTCTAATAAGAAATTCTAGTTGGCAAAAAGGAACTAAAATAAATAGAAAAATATATAATTTTTATTTAATAAAGAATTCTTTGAAGGCTGCCTCATACAACACATATGGAAAGTAGGAGGACTTTTTTGACTGCCCGTTGCCATGGGATGCAATATTCAAACTAATCTATAAAACCACTATCGATGTGCAAAATCGTTATTTTCAAATTAAAATTATTTATAACTTCTTACCCACAGGGAAAATGTTAAAATTATGGAATATGACAGAGTCAGATGATTGCCAATTTTGTTGTCAGGAGCCTGAATCCACCCTGCATTTGTTTTGGTATTGTCATATTGTGTCTTTGTTTTGGGTGGACGTTGAAAAAATGTGTTTAAGGATTGGTTTGTTTATGAAGCTTAATGTGGTTTCTGTTATTTTAGGAGAGTTCATTGACAATCATGATTTAGTCAATTTAATTATAGTACTCGGTAAAATGTTTATTTTTAAGGCCAAAAACAGATATTCACTTAGTATTACTTTCTTTAAAACATTTATTCAGTATTTTCTAACTTTAGAAAGTTACATGGTTGAAAACGATAATGATGGCAAAAAACATTAAAAAAAAGATGAGAAGTCCTCAAAGGCTTATTTTGAAAGTATAATTATGTTTATAGATTATATGATATCTGTTGTTGTGTTCCCTAATTTGAGTGACCTGGACATAATCTGGACTGTACATAAATGCTTATTTTGAAAATGTAATTTTGTTTATAAATTATATGCAATCTGTTGTGTTCCCTAATTTGTTTCTGTGTACATGAATGAAGGTGTGTGTTGCTGAGTCCGACTTGGACATTATCTGGACTGGGCCTGGTTTAAAAAACCCTTTAAACAAATCTAATTTCATTGGCAACCTGGTCTGTTGAAGATAAGGCCCTTTTTTTTAAAAATAAAATAAAATAAGATAAATAAATAAAAAACATTTTCTTGGATAAAAAAGAAAGTAAAACAATATAAAAATAATTACATAAAAAATAGTAATTAATGAAAATGTTAGTGGACCAGCAGCCTATACAATCATGTGTGCTTCAGGGACTGTGTCCCTTGCAGATGTGTTGTCTATGTTGTGGGAACCAGAATATTGGTAGCAGAAAGAAATAACCCCTTTTGTGTGAGTGGGTGTGGATGAGTGTGCATGGGGGAGGTTGTTTGGGTTGATGCACTGATTGAAAGTGTATCTTGTGTTTTTTATATGTAGATTAAATTAAAAAAAAAAAAAATAATAATTTTTTTAAAAATTGTTTTTATTTATTTTTATTTTTATTTTTTTATTTTTTATTTTTTTAGAACAGGCCCGCGGGCGACTCATCTGGTCCTTACGGGCGACCTGGTGCCCGCCGGCACCGCGTTGGTGACCCCTGGGTTAGAGTATCCGCCCTGAGATCGGTAGGTCGTGAGTTCAAACCCCGGCCGAGTCATACCAAAGACTATAAAAATGGGACCCATTACCTCCCTGCTTGGCACTCAGCATCAAGGGTTGGAATTGGGGGTTAAATCACCAAAAATGATTCCCGGGCACGGCCACCCCTGCTGCTCACTGCTCCCCTCACCTCCCAGGGGGTGATCAAGGGTGATTGGTCAAATGCAGAGAATAATTTTGCCACACCTAGTGTGTGTGTGACAATCATTGGCACTTTAACTTTAACTTAACTAGTCCAGCCGGCTCATTTCAAAATTAGATTTACAGCCCCGAAATCTTGTTAGTGTTTTCATTTTGATGCCCCGCCCTCCATCATTTTACCAATTAAAAAGTCCTTGAGTGTGTCACACCCAGGTTTATAAGGTGCTATATTTTCAAACTTTTGAAAGTTGTATGTAGCATAGCGTTAGCTAATTAGCGCTCTTACTTTGGAAAGCCGAGAGCAAACCCCGCTTCAAAAAGCTGTGCACTGCAAAACATGCTCCTTGTAGCTACGAAACCGAGTTCCACATTTTAACCAAAAAAATAAATAAATAAAAATCAGCATAAATTGTTTTATTCCTGTTTTTTTCGGTGACTAAAGTGTTTTAAATATTGCCCTCCTGAGTTAATGTTGCTGATAAATTTGAATTCATTATTATTTACTGAGTTTATTTAATCTTATTTTTCAGTATAAAAAAAAATTAAATAATAATAATAGATTTTATTTGTAAAAAGCACTCTACATTGAGCTACAGCGTATCAAAATAAAAAGACAATAAAAAAAATAAAAAAATAAAAACTAGAACAGTCAAATAGCTAAAACTAGTATGCATATATCTAAAGAAAAGGCCTTTCCAAAAAGAAGGGTTTTTAAGCCTTTTTTAAAAGCATCCACAGTCTGTGGTGCCCTCAGGTGGTCAGGGAGAGCGTTCCACAGACTGGTCGGAGTCGCTGGGGAGAGGGAAGTCTGGGCTTCTCTGCTTAGGCTGCTGCCCCCGCGACCCAACCTCGAATACGCGGAAAAAGTCGGAAACATTTTTTTATTGTTTAAATAGGGATTTCTTTGGAAATTTCAGGCAAAAATTTATTTTAATAAGGTCATTATTTGTGGTAAATTGAGCTTTAGTTCTTTCTCTTGTTTTCTTTAATGGTAATAGGGATACAATGTTATGCAGAGGTGTACTTATAACAATTTTATAGACAAATTATACCAGATTATTAACAACAAGTAACTGAAAAAAAGTGAGAATCACTGTCTTACGTGAAGGCCGCCTTGCCCTCCTCGATGTCCTTGCCCTTGGCGCCCGGCCCGGCTTTCCCGCAGACGTTGACGGCGATGCACATGAGGAGTCCGCACTTGTTGAGGAAGAAACACGTCACGTCCACGGCAATCAGGAGCAGGAAGAAGACCACCATGAGGATGCCCACTATGGCGCCCGTGCTCAGGCCCGAGCCGCCGCCCGACGCGCCTGCCAAGTGGAGGAGCGGGTGGAGAAAAGCAAATGTGATGATGGCCCGGGGATGCTAACAGGCTAACGTGCTAATTGAAAAGGCCCTACAAGGAATACATATGAATAGTAAATCTAAAATGGTGAAATTGTTTTTCTAAAATAGGATATTTGCATGTATCTGGATTATAAACAACGTAATCTACAAATGATTAACAAATTGTGGCACAAAGAAAGAAAAAATGGAGATGGATGCTTTTCCATAAAAACAAAACAAAAATTATGAATAACATTTTTTTTGATTGAGAGAAGTTTATTGAAATCTTAAAGAATTAGTCATGTAATGCTTGAAAAAGGCAAATGGATGGCACAAATTAATTTCCTTTGTGGCCCATTAAATATTCATCACATTTGATACATTCACTAATAAAAGATATATAACCTGTAACATGTACATAAAAAATCAAGTTAAAATATCAATATTGATATTGATATTGAACCCACACAGTGGCCTAGTGGTTAGAGTGTCCGCCCTGAGATCGGCAGGTTGGGAGTTCAAACCGAGTCATACCAAAGACTATAACAATTACCTCCCTGCTTGGCACTCAGCATCAAGGGTTGGAATTGGGGGTTAAATCACCAAAATGATTCCCGGGCGTGGCCACCGCTGCTGCCCACTGCTCCCCTCACCTCCCAGGGGGTGATCAAGGGTGATGGGTCAAATGAAGATAATAATTTCGCCACGCCTAGTGTGTGTGTGTGACAATCTATTGGTACTTTAACTTTTATATCAGAAGTTGGGACAAAAGTTTAGTCTTGTCACATAGATGGACTGTGTTTACATAACTGGACGCCATTTTTTTTTGCGACATCATTTTATATTAATATCACAACATTTTTGTCACTTTTTCAATATTTGTTGTGGTAATTCATTGTAAAAAGAAAATTGTCATTATTTTTTAAATTGATTTCATAAATCACTAAATAATAAATGTTCCCAACTTTGCACCTTAAACTTTTTTCTAAATCAACCTTCTCCATATTTTAAATGTCATTTTAAGTAAATAATTGTAAAATCCTTTAGAGTGTACTATTACATTTTTAAATAATCATTATTCATTTTTAAATAATGAACAGAATAATTAATTAATTCTAAACCCTAATTTATTAAACATAAATTATTTGTACTTTATAATTTTAATATAATTTACATTTAATATAAATTAACCGAATTTAATAGGTAAACAACTACAACAGGTACAGAATTGGAAGTAAAAAATAACATACCCCTCTGGGCACCTTGGGTTTGATTCACTGCTGGTTTTTAAATTGGTTAATTTACACAATTTTCTATTTAAAAAAAAAAGTTTATTTATTTATTCATTTGATAGGGAAATCATAATACAGGTACTTAATATTTATCTATTCATTTGATAGGGAAATCATAATACAGGTACTGAGAAAACGGACATTTTTTTTGTCCCCCACCCCCCAAAAAATACAAAAAAATTTAAAATACAGCAACAACAAAAAAAGAATGACAAAAATAATAATAAAAGTAAAATAATAACACCCCCTCCCACCTCCCGTCCTACATTTCAGTCACAGTGGGCAATGTACTGCCTTCCTCTTCACCACAATATATAGTGAATCACACTAACTGACTAAAAGGGGGGGAAAAAAAGTAACAACAAAAATAAAAATCACAAACATACAGAGAAGTGTCACTGAATAAAAAACAACAAAAACAATAACAAGAAAAATAGTTGAGGTAAATGGAAAGGTTCATTGTCACCAGTGAGTGTCGCATTTATCCTATAGTGTCTTTAATTTCGCTATGGAACTATTTATTTTCTATTTTCAAGTAATGCTCACATTTGTTGATATTTAAATATATTTTATTTTTTTACTATTAATTAAATTACATTTTTGGTAACACTTAACATATTCACCGTTACTAACCCTAACCCTAACCCTACCCTAACCCTAACCGTGACCTTCCAAAGTGTTACCATTTTTTAAAATTAATAATTCACTTTTTTACTATTAATTAAATTACATTTTTGGTAACACTTAACATATTCACCGTTACTAACACTTAACATATTCACCGTTACTAACCCTAACCCTACCCTAACCCTAACCGTGACCTTCCAAAGTGTTACCATTTTTTAAAATTAATAATTCACTTTTTTACTATTAATTAAATTACATTTTTGGTAACACTTAACATATTCACCGTTACTAACCCTAACCCCAACCCTAACCCTAACCCTAACCCTACCCTAACCCTAACCGTGACCTTCTAAAGTGTTACCAATTTTTTAAATTAATAATTCACTCTAAGCCCTATTTTTTACTTCCTATATTTTAAATTTTATTTTAAGTAGTTACTTTTAAAAAACTTTAAAGTGCATTTTACATTTGTTGATACTCTTATATTTTTCAATAATCATTATTTATTTTTAAATAATAAAAAAACATTTATTTTAAGCCCTTTTTTTTGTACTTTATGATTTTAATATATTTTATATTTAATTAAATAATAATTAATAATTAAATTAAATTAATTTTCCCAACTTTGTACTTTAAACTTATTTTTAAATCGACCTTAGCGGTTTAGTTGTGTGGATTGGAAGAAAGGTTCTGTTATGCAGACCATGTGACCCCCAAGGAGGCGAGCGTCTGCCACAAATGTCGCTATGACTGATGGCAGCCTTTTCTATTTCAATTTTACTTTGTAAAAATGTTTACTTTCCTGCACGCGGAATACATTTTTCAAAAGCGATCGAATTCTAATTGGACGTCTTCCTCCTTCCCGTAAAGCACGCGAGACCGCCGTCGGCATGCAATGAGGTGCGCTTGTTTTCCCCCCAACCCACCGGCCTTATTTACATTTTAACAGGAGCAATAAATCACGTGTAGTCAAAGCCCAGGGAAGTCAGAGGATAAATCTGGGAAGTGTCAAGATGGGTGACACAAACATTTCTCTTTACAGCGCTGCCCTGCGATTGCAGCCGATAAGCCTCACCGGTAACTAAAATGCAGCGTAATAATAATAATAATAATAATAATAATAATACTGCATTATGACTCAAGTGACAGCTAATGATTGCGTCCAATCACTTCCTATTTCTGCTTGTGCAGCTTGTGCAACACATCAAACGGACAGAAATCCAATCAGAATCCGCCATTCTTTCCCCCTTATCTACAGGAAAAGTCCAGCGCCTCATAAGTGTGACGATAACCACAGAAAACTGAAATATCGCCACATCGAAAACATCTACTTAAAAAGGGAACTGCAATCTTTTTGGAATCCCTAAGTAAGACAAGAACACATGTTTTTCTGTTTGTTTTATGCATTCTAACTCGTAAAATACGGCAAGCAAGAGGCGGCTAACAGTGCAGCTAATATTGCATCCATAAAAAAACCCGCCGACAATACTCTATAGGCCTGAATATTAACCAAGTTGTGTGGGGGGGAGATGTAGCCAGCGCTGTCTGTTGGAGAAAAAGTCACCGCCGCTGTCCGTGGTGCTGAGGGAGGGCACCATCAAGCAGGGGAGGGGCATGTGCTGACGGCGAGACACAGCTGGCAGGAGATTTCACAGGTGGTACGTGTTAATCTAATCATCTGTTGTCTTTAACGGTAAGCAGAGGACGAGGAGGATTGGAGCGACTGAAAAGTTTATGAACGTAGCTATTGGAGAGCTGTAAAAAACCCATTAAAACCCTGTCAACTCTGCGCAACTGGCTTCCAGCGTGTGAATCTGTGAGACCGCAAGTATACAACGCGTACACAAGTATTAGCAATATTGTTGTTATAATCGCTAACGCAGAGGGACTACTTTTGGCGGCGCCGTGAAAACAGAGCGCTAACTAGC
Source organism: Entelurus aequoreus (assembly GCF_033978785.1). Classification (NCBI taxonomy): domain Eukaryota; kingdom Metazoa; phylum Chordata; class Actinopteri; order Syngnathiformes; family Syngnathidae; genus Entelurus; species Entelurus aequoreus. The sequence continues at coordinate 79,874,047 of NC_084735.1, forward strand.
TTAAACTGCTGCACTTTAAATGAAGCTGCTAAAATACTGAAACTTGACCGCCCACTGAGTTGTAATTCGAATACCCTCCATGTATTGTACTTGTATTTTAAATTGTCTATCATTGTGTGATTCTAATATTGTTGTGTATTTTCAATCCTGTGTAATTTTACCGTGCACCATAAAAGGACTACGGGTGGAAATTAGCATTGTGCTAAATCTGGTGGAGCCATCTTCTTAATGTAACTGCACATTGTCCTTTAAATAAAGAAAAAAATACAATGTTGCTATATTGACATATTGAGCCGGTGAGCTGCTGCTCTAGATTATAAACCATGCCTCTCACCTGGACAGTAGGTTGTCAACTTTGACATCCAACTCAGAGATGGCGAGAAAACATGAAAAAAAACGCTCGTTTTTTTTCACCCTTCGTGAGGATTATGCTTAATTCCTCATCGAAACGGGAAGATATGAACATCCCATTTGTCGGCATCCCAGTGAGAGCAGACATTGTACAGTAAGTGATTGTTTTATTATGTTCGTAGTTTGTATATCTTGTTTAGCACTTAGCAATAATGCTTATCGCTCAGCTTCTAAAACTTGTATCTCATCCTCCTTATCTTCAGGCTCAAAAATGTAAGTTTCATTTAGGGCCGCTTATAACCGTGAATAATTTATGAATAAAAATGTATCGGGATTCACCTCCTGACATTGTTACACAATTTTATGCAATTATTATATTTTTTATATATATACACTGTAAGTGAAGTGAATTATATTTATATAGCGCTTTTCTCTAGAGACTCAAAGCGCTTTACATAGTGAAACCCATTATCTACATCTTTAATTAAAGGCTTAGTTGGCCACATGCGTGGACAGCACCTTTTAGATCTTATTTCCAAAATTGTGTACACTACTGAATTGGGGTCTTATGGCCCCTTATGTGGACACTTATACTGCCATCTGGTGGTGTCAGAAGAGTATAACATACAATGGAATTTGGAAAAAAAAAAAGTGTAAAAATAAGAATTAGCATGTCACTAAACATGAAGTACACGTTTGTGTACTTATGGACTAAGTACATCATATCAAAAGACGATTCTTGGTTTTTATTCTAATTAGGGTCCAATAAGCCCAAATAGCAAAGAGAAATAAAAAAAAAGCATGTAAACAAACAGTTTGGGCCTTAAGAGGTTAATTTAAGCTACATTTAAACCAGTGTGGCTGGCACTGGGAGAAAGTGGGTTCAGTGTTTTGCTTAAAGACACAACGGGCAGAAACGGGCATCAAACGTGGAACCCTCCAGTTGCAACCCAGCCCCAATTTTTTTTTAAAATAGATTTTTCAGTAAAAATCTGGCAGCTCAGTCGCCACAATTTTACTGTAAAATGTACAATGTTTTTTTAATATATATATATTTTTTTTACAGCATATTACTGTAAATGGAAAAAAAATGTACTATAGTTTTTTTCACCGTAAAATATATTGTCATTTTTACAGTGTACAATTTGATGGATTACATTCTTTGAAATCATAAGTCAAGCAGATCTTTATCATTATTACTATTTTAACAAACAAAAAGTTTGAAATGTATGAAAGTATAACATTTGTTACATTATTATATAATATTAAAGTTTAAATACATGTATTTTTTGTTTAAAAAGTAAAGAACATATACATTTTGTAAGAAAAGATAAAGTACTTTATTGACGCGTGTTATTTCAAGGTTCTCATGGGCCACATTAAATGACATATCCGGCCCTCAGGCTTTGAGTTTGACACCTGGGTTCTAGTGGCTCCATCTAGTGGTACGCCAAAGAATCACTTGATTAAACTAAAGTGTTTTATTTTCCTATATCCGAACACAGTGGCACGGTTCAATCTGTGTGTGATGTTACAGTGGGCAAAAAAATACGAAATATTCTTGTTAAATAAAACCTCTGCTCTTGTTTTTAATGAATACCTAGGCCTACTATGCTATTGTATTTGACTGTTTGTCATTATGGTGGTTTTTCTTAAGTTTTTTCTGAGGTGGTACGAGGTGAAAACAGTTTGAGAACCATCATTATTTGTCCCAAAGTAGTGTTTGTTGTCTGCCATGAGTAGTTGTGTTGTTGTCGAAGGAAAAAGCGAACGTTGTGATGCGTCCGTGAAATGAATACGAGCAAAATACGTAAATATAACATGTTGTCGTGAATGTACCTGTTGCTACATTGCATATACAGTCGTGGTCAAAAGTGTACATACACTTGTAAAGAACATAATGTCATGTTCAAGTATACATACAGCAATGTTAATATTTGCTTACATGTCCCTTGGCAAGTTTCACTGCAATAAGGCACTTTTGGTAGCCATCCACAAGCTTCTGCTTGAATTTTTGACCACTCCTCTTGACAAAATTGGTGCAATTCAGCTAAATGTGTTGGTTTTCTGACATGGACTTGTTTCTTCAGCATTGTCCACACGTTTTAAGTCAGGTCTTTGGGAAGGCCATTCTAAAACCTTCATTCTAGCCTGATTTAGCCACTCCTTTACCACTTTTGACGTGTGTTTGGGGTCATTGCCCCGTTGGAACACCCAACTGCGCCCAAGACCCAACCTCCGGGCTGATGATTTTAGGTTGTCCTGAAGAATTTGGAGGTAATCCTCCTTTTTTCATTGTCCCATTTACTCTCTGTAAAGCACCAGTTCCATTGGCAGCAAAACAGGCCCAGGGCATAATACTACCACCACCATGCTTGACGGTAGGGATGGTGTTCCTGGGATTAAAGGCCTCACCTTTTCTCCTCCAAACATATTGCTGGGTATTGTGGCCAAACAGCTCAATCTGTGTTTCATCTGACCACAGAACTTTCCTCCAGAAGGTCTTATCTTTGTCCATGTCATGTCAGATGAAACAGATTTGATCTGCCGTTTCTTTTCTTTTCTTTTCTACTCTGCTCCGGGGTGGACCGCTAGCCTGTCCATCGGATGGGGACATCTCTACGCTGCTGACCCGTCTCCGCTCGGGATGGTTCCCGCTGGCCCCACCATGGACTGGACTTTCGCTGATGTGTTGGACTTTCACAATATTATGTCAGACCCACTCGACACAGAGGATGTCGTTGTGGCTTGTACAGCCCTTTGAGACACTTGTGATTTAGGGCTATATAAATAAACATTGATTGATTGATTGATTGATTGATTTAGTCATATTTTCAGTAGACCCACAAGTATGTGCTCCAATCACTCTATCACAAAAAACAAATAAGAGTTGTAAAAATGATCGGAAAGTCAAGACAGCCACGACATTATGTTCTTTACAAGTGTATGTACACTTTTGACCACGACTGTATACTTAGAGCGTGTATAAAAATCGATGATGGAGGCTTTTGGAAGGTTTTTAGAGCTCCAATTGGCTTCATTGTTAGCTGACTTTTGCTAGTGTTTATTTACGATTTAGAATGCATTAAAAACATTTTTAAAAAACATATCGATTGTGAAAATAATAGGCACAAATCCCCCCCCCCAAAAAAAGTGCAGTTCCCTTTTAACATTTTTCCAACGTGACGAAGAAAATATGCAACACATGTCCAGTAGGGGGCGCCAGCACCCATTCAAAGTAGTTTGCGCAGATGTCTTGCCATGTCTGTGTTGATCATGTTTGGCCATGCTTTGCTTGGTTTTTGGACACCATTAGTTTCACCTGGTTCACATCCTCATGTCACGCACCTGTCTCACGTTTTCACATTTTGAGTCACGCACCTGTTTCCACTAATCCCGTCACTAGTATTTAAGCCCATTGTTGCCAGGCAGTCGGCCCGGCGACACACTCTTGACTCACCCTCATGCTGACGATCCACGCTGCTCTTTTTTCATGCTTTTTCTCGTTCCAAGTAAGTTTTATTTATTCAGGCCAAGTTTTGTTTCATGTCCATAGTTCTGCCTTTGTGCTAGTGTTTTATTTTCATAGCCACGTTTTGTACCTCCGCTGTGAGCACCTTTTGTTTGTACTTTTTTTTTAGTTAGAATTAAATATGTATTCACCTTCACGCCATGTCTGGTCCAAATCATTTGCACCCCGGGAGAACAAACCACGCCATAGTCCAAGTCTTGACATGTCTTTAGCATTGTCTCCGCAACCATCCCGGATAGAAGTCCCTATTTTGTGTTTCTATATACAATTTACATGAAGAAATATCACTGAAGGAGTTTGAATCTGATATCCTATGAAGACGTGTAAAAGGACAGGACGAAGAAAGAGATAAGCGGCGATAACGCGGACAAGGGGAGAATAAGCGTCTGGGAGGACGCCAGGCGTCTTTCCTGCAGGCCTCGCCACGACGTCCTCTCACCGAGGAGACCTGGAGAGAGGACAGACAGCGGACGAGAAACGGAGAAAAAGACGGAGAGGGACAAGGACAAGGACAAGGACAACACACAGAGACAAACACTCGCGCTTGTTATGTATAGCGGCGTTGGAAGCGTGTCCCTGAGGATTAAAAAAAACCCCACATGGCGGACAAGAGACGACGCCATGTTGTCGTAGCTCCTCGTATGTTTTCTCGTCTTTTTTTGTTTTGCTCAAAACGAGCAGCAAAGTGTTTCGGAGGTTCGTCTGAGTCAGACAGAAAAGAAAAGAAAAACATTTCTCTATTAATTTCAGTCTACAAACAGAGCCGTCACATCGTCTCTGGCGAGAGAGCGAGACCACAGGAACTTTTAATCAAAATGTTATGATGCCAAGTGGAGCCTTTCTCTCATGCCGAGTCCGATAAAGTGCCCACGTCCCGTTTCCACGTTCATGTCATTCATTGAACTCCTGGAAATGATGTGATTATTTTTTTAAGGCTGTAATAATACAAAACCCAGAACCAGTGAAGTTGGCACGTCGTGTAAATGGTGAATAAAACCAGAATACAATGATTTGCTAATCCCTTTCAACTTATATTTAATTGAATAGACTGCAAAGACCATCCCCATCCATCTGTTTTCTACCGCTTGTCCCTTTCGGGGTGGCGAAATAAATGCAAATAATCATTAACTTAGAATTTAATGGCAGCAACACAGTGCAAAAAAGTTGGCACGGGGGCATTTTTACCACTGTGTTACATGGCCTTTCCTTTTAACAACACTCTTTTAACAAGCTTTTCAGGTGGAATTATTTCCCATTCTTGCTTGATGTACAGCTTAAGTTGTTCAACAGTCCGGGAGTCTCCGTTGTGCTATTTTAGGCTTCATAATGCGCCACACATTTTCAATGGGAGACAGGTCTGGACTACAGGCAGGCCAGTCTAGTACCCGCACTCTTTTACTGTGAAGCCACTCTGTTGTAACACGTGGCTTGGCATTGTCTTGCTGAAATAAGCAGGGGCGTCCATGATAACATCGCTTGGATGGCAACATATGTTGCTCCAAAACCTGTATGTACCTTTCAGCATTAATGGTGCCTTCACAGATGTGTAAGTTACCCATGTCTTGTTCACTAATACACCCCCATACCATCACAGATGCTGGCTTTTCAACTTTGCACCTATAACAGTCCGGATGGTTCTTTTCCTCTTTGGTCCGGAGGACACGACGTCCACAGTTTCCAAAAAACAATTTGAAATGTGGACTCGTCAGACCACAGAACTTTTCCACTTTGCATCAGTCCATCTTAGATGAGCTCTGGGTGTTGTTGATAAACGTCTTTCCCTTTGCGTAGTAGAGTTTTAACTTGCACTTACAGATGTAGCGACCAACTGTAGATACCGGCAGTGGTTTTCTGAAGTGTTCCTGAGCCCATGTGGTGATATCCTTTACACGCTGATGTCCGTTTTTGATGCAGTACCGCCTGAGGGATCGAAGATCACGGGCATTCAATGTTACGTGAAGTGATTTCTCCAGATTCTCTGAACCTTTTGATGATATTACGGACCGTAGATGGTGAAATCCCTAAATTCCTTGCAATAGCTGGTTGAGAAATGTTGTTCTTTAACAATTTGCTCACGCATTTGTTCACAAAGTGGTGACCCTCGCCCCATCCTTGTTCGTGAATGACTGAGCATTTCATGGAAGCTGCTTTTATACCCAATCATGGCACCCACCTGTTCCCAATTAGCCTGTTCACCTGTTGGGATGTTCCAAACAAGTGTTTGATGAGCATTCCTCAACTTTCTCAGTCTTTTTTGCCACTTGTGCCAGCTTTTTTGAAACAACTAAATCATTTCAGCTCATTTAACATCTACTATCAAGTGCAGCCTACATTTGTTTATATTCATTTATTTTATTATATATAAAAACTGCGATTCGGATGTGAAAGGAGTTTTTGGAGCACCCCTAATATGTAACTGCAGTTATTTGACACTTGTTTATATTGACAAATGTGCTGTTTTAGACTGCAATATTGTTCAATTAAGGACACTTATTACGTATGTCTAGCTTGTGTGCTATTGTGTGCTTAGCTGTTGTGTAGCTGCTAGTTTCTAGTAGACTATATTTCATAACTGACTTGACTAGGATAAAAGTAAAAACCAAACGGGTATGTTTATGGGAGGACATTTAGATGCACAAGTAAACACTGCAGAACTTCTTATATTGAAGCTCTTGTATCGGACATTTTAGTTTCAAGCTGATATTATACCATTTTTTTTTTCCTGATATCAGATCGATATCTACCGTCTATGCACCCTAGCACTTATAACTAGGGATGTCCGATAATGGCTTTTTGCCGATATCTGATATTCCGATATTGTCCAACTTTTAATTACCGATACCGATATCAACCGATACTGATACATACAGTCGTGGTATTAACACATTATTATGCCTATTTTGGACAACCAGGTATGGTGAAGATAAGGTCCTTTTTTTAAAAATGTATAAAATAAAATAAGATAAATAAATTAAAAACATTTTCTTGAATAAAAAAGAAAGTACAACAATATAAAAACAGTTACATAGAAACTAGTAATTAATGAAAATGAGTAAAATTAACTGTTAAAGGTTAGTATTATTAGTGGACCAGCAGCACGCACAATCATGTGTGCTTACGGACTGTATCCCTTGCAGACTGTATTGATATATATTGATATATAATGTAGGAACCAGAATATTAATAACAGAAAAAAACAACCCTTTTGTGTGAATGAGTGTAAATGGGGGAGGGAGATTTTGTGGGTTGGTGCACTAATTGTAAGTGTTTTTTATGTTGATTTAATAAAAAAAATAAAAAAAAAATAAAATAAAAAAACGATACCGATAAAAAAAAAACGATACTGATATTTTCCGATATGACATTTTAAAGCATTTATCGGCCGATATTATCGGACATCTCTACTTACAACCAAGGTAAACTCATTTATGAGACAAAACGAGCATCCATAGAACACACAACTTTGCACTGAAGTTTACCCACGTGGAAGTTTTGACACCTGGGTCACTTTGACCACGACGTCGCTTTCCCGCATCAAAATCCTTGTCACTTTTTTGACAAAGGCTCTTGCCCAAAACTGGTGCTAAATGATGGATGATCCTCCAAAGAGGAGCAGATGCCTTCCTCGTCCCCCGGTCATTAACGAGTGCCATGTTTTAATTATCCAGGCTGAGGAAACAATCAGAAGTCGCATCTGTTTGATTAGCGACAATGTAGCCGCGCGACGTTGACGCTCATTGCTTTTACACTGCATGCCCTCGCGCACCTAATTGCTTGTCTGAACAACCCAGGAGTGGAAAAAATACAACACAATAAGGGGGTTATGGGGTGTTGTACATTGGATCTTATGAATGGGTACATTGGATATTACCTCTCAACTTATGCAACACACACACAAAACACAACAACAAAAAAGGTAAAGGCAAATACAAATGCATAATATAATATCATATATATATATATATATGTATACATACAGTATATGTATACATACAGCATATACATGTATACATATATATCATAATATAAACTATGAACATGATACGTAATATTGAAAAAAAGATATATATATATACTGTATATGTATGTACAAACATATATACATATATATATATATATATATATATTCGTTAGGTCAGGAAAAAACACAGAGGCTATTTCATCCCTACAATCCTCTTTCACGGGTTTCCCTGTTCTTCAGGGGATTTTATATAGTTGATAAAATCCCCAAAAGAGGAGGGAAACCTGCAAAGCAAGCTTGTAAAAACAGGCTTGAAAAAACATGAATTGTATTTCATCCCTACATGCCTGTTTTGCAGGTTTCCCTGCTCTTCAGGGGATTTTATATATTTCATACATTTGATAAAAATCCCCTGCGGAACAGGCTTGTAAAAACAGGCTTGAAAAAACATGGAGGTTATTTAGTCCCCACAAGCCTGTTTCAAAGGTTTCCCTGTTCTTTAGGGGATATTGTATATTTTATAAAATCCCCTGAAGACTAGGAAAACCTGCGAAACAGGATTGTAAAAATAGGCTTGAAAAAAACACGTAGGATATCTCATCCCTACAAGCCTGTTTCACAGGTTTCCCTGCTCTTCAGGGGATATTATATATTTTATAAAATCCCCTGATGAGCAGGGAAACTTGTGAAACAGGCTTTTAAAAACAGGCTTGAAAAAACATGAATTCTATTTCACCCCTACATGCCTGTTTTGCAGGTTTCCCTGCTCTTCAGGGGATTTTATATATTTTATACACATTTGATAAAAATCCACTGAACCTGCGAAAGAGGCTTGTAAAAACAGGCTTGAAAAAACACGGAGGCTATTTCATCCCTACAAGCCTGTTTCGCAGGTTTCCCTGCTCTTCAGGGGATATTACATATTTTATAAAATCCCCTGATGAGCAGGGAAGCCTCCGAAACAGGCTTGTAAAAATAGGCTTGAAAAAAACATGTAGGCTATTTCATCCCTACAAGCCTGTTTCAGAGGTTTCCCTGCTCTTCAGGGGATACTATATATTTTATAAAATCCCCTGATGAGCAGGGAAACCTGCGAAACAGTCTTGTAAAAACAGGCTCGAAAAAACACGGAGGCTATTTTATAAAATATATAAAATCCCCTGAAGACCAGGGAAACTTGCGAAACAGGCTTGTAGGGATGAAATAGCCTCTGTGTTTTTTTCCTGACCTAACGAATATTCCGCTCTACCCCGGTATTGAGCAGTCTAACGGATAAACCACAGTAACCTCGGCTATACATATACATATACATATATACACTCTAAATAAAAACAAAAAAACAATACAACTGAATAAAAAATGGTAAAGAATTAATCAAATTAAATACAAATATAAATAACAAATATTATAATAAATATTTTAACTTTGAGCCACTGTGTGGTGTGTAAAACAAAAACACACAAATAATACTAAGAAAAATGTAAATAAATGATATCTATACCTATTAATTTGAATAGAAACTAAATATTGCCTTTAAATATAAACAAAGGACTTCAATGTGATATCCAGATATATGCCTTGTTTGTTATTTGGCATCTTTATGCCTAAAATGTCAAAAATACTCTTTATTTTCTAAGACGTAAGACCAGTGATATTTACGCATGCAATGACACAATAAACTCAGTAAATGCACAAGGAAGCATTTTGCCTTGGTTATTGACTTGAAACTACAAAATACGTTTTAAACACGCTTTTATGCACGTCGTTTATGCTCAGTTCCAGCCCTGGCGTAACATCAGCGGGCCCAATTGCAGCAGCAGGGGGCGCTATAGCCGGCAGTAAACAGGACAGAGGTGAACGTGGCTCCAGTGGAAGAAAAACAGACACACTTTATTTCAAACCCCAACAATGGTTACATGGAAACACACGGATATGCACTTACAAAAAGGTCTCAAAGCAAGAAAAATAATTCACACCATCCATCAAACCCTTTTGTCCTACACCGCACTTAGCGCCTTTTCTCCTCTTTCAGGTAAAAATACAAGTGATAGTAGGCCGGAAAAGATTATGTACACTTTTGTCACAAAAACATGTCTTTTGTCCGCCCTCTTTTCTCTCGTTTCAAGGCAGTGACTTGACATCTGATGACAAGCAGGAAAAAAAAAAAAAAGTGCCTCAGCTCTTATTCTATCATTTCTATCACAATTTTTATTAACACATTCATAATGCTCGACTGGGGGGGGGGGGGGGGGAACAGTGGGGTCGGATTTATTCGGGATAACCGGATCATGCCTCGCGTCATGCACTCTTCATGCTCTTATAGAATTCCAAAATAAAAGTCTCTTTTAGGTTCTGCACCGCAGACACACAATAGAGTGACTCTGGAGTCTCACGTTAAGGCATTATGAATGTGTTACTCCACACATGTTGGCCAGCTACTGACATAAACGCAACTAGGGATGGGCATTGGACGAGGAAAAAAAGTGAGTTCTGAACTCCTGTTTTGATGTCTGCTATTAGTTTCCCATAACGTGGACATGCTGGTTGCAGCAGGGTACTGCACTACATTTCGCCCCAATTGCGATCAATATGTGGATATTAGGATGCCCATCCCTTTTAAGCAGGGCTGTCCAAACTCATCTTTTTGACCCCAGAGGTAAGAAAATATAAAAAAAAATTCAAAAATATTGGTGTACGCCAGAGCGTTTTTAATTTAATAACTGAAAGGAGTTGTATTTTGTGTGTGGCAAAATTAAATGAATATACATCAATAATAAAAATGGTGAAATATATTGTAAAATTGTATTGAAACCAAGTACTACTTATTTAATGTGCAATACGTTGAATACACATCAATGTTTATATTATTCATCTTATTCAGGGGTGTCCAAACTTTTTAACTTGGGGGCTGCATTGGGCTAATAAAATTTGTTCGAGGGTCGAAAGCCGACTGCATGAAAAAAACAAAAACAAAAACAAAAAAAAAACAATAATAATAATAATAATAATAATAATAATAATAATAATAATAATATATATATATATATATATATATATATATATATATATATATATATATATATATATATATATATATATATATATATATACACGTATGTATACTGTATACATATATATATATTTATATACATATAGTTGGTTGTATTTTTTTTTGCACTATGACTAGGGAAGGTTGTTTGTATTGGGTCATATAAGTAATTGCTGCTGCATTAGGCTAAAAACATTTGGTCGAGGGCCGAACGCTGACTGCATGAAAAAATAAAATAAAATACAACATTAATTATATATATATATATATATATATATATATATATATATATATATATATATATATATATATATATATATATATATATATATATATATATATATATATATATATATATATATATATATATATATATATATATATATTTTTTTATATACATATAGTTGGTTGGATTTAATTTGCACTATGACGAGGGAAGGTTGTTTGTATTGGGTCATATAAGTAATTGCTGCTGCATTAGGCTAAAAACATTTGGTCGAGGGCCGAACGCCGACTGCATGAAAAAAAAAAGTATATATAATTAAAAAAAAACATTAAAAAAATTTAAAATAATATATATATATATATATATATATATATATATATATATATATATATATATATATATATATATATATATATATACACCCTGGACAAGTAGATATATATATATATATATACAAGTAGATATATATATATATATATATATATATATATATATATATATATATATATATATATATATATATATATATATATATATATATATATATATATATATATATATATATATATATATATATTGTTGGATGGATTTTATTTTTCCACCATGACTTGGGAAGGTTGTTTGCATTGGGTCATATAAGTAAATGCCACGCATAATTTTATTCAGAGCATAATTGAAGATCATCGACTTGAATTGTCCACTTGATGACAAAATGACAGCATCAAAGGCAGTCTTTCAAAACGATTGCGGGCAAGATTCCTTTTTTAACTCATGACGTTACACATTTGGACACCCCTGCTCTAACTAAATATAGCAGCAATTCTCAAGCTCCATTTAGTGGTACGCCAAAGAATCACTTAATTAAATTTTGCAAAAGCGTGACTCGAGCTGTTACCAAAGGTTTATTAGCCTTCAATGGAAGTCCTTACAATCCGACTGCAGTACGCCGCAGTCGACGCCAAAATAAACAATAAACACACAAACAAGTGAGTACATTCTCATTTAATGTTTAAAAACTGTGTTTTCATATATCTTTTAGTACGCTGTTTATTTCACTTTTATGTGCAATTATTTTGTTTGATTCGTTTTTTTAAGTACAGCGTTTTATTTTCCTATATTCAAACACAGTGTAACTGTTCACACTGTGTGCAAAAATATGAAATATGCTTGTTAATTAAAACATCTGCCTGGTTTTTAATGAATACTTAGGCCTACTACGCTACTGCATTTTTAATGTTGGTCATTACGGTGGTACTTAGGAAGCCAGGTTTTTTCTGAGGTGGTACTTGGTAAGAAAAAGTTTCAGAACCACTGACATACAGTACAGGCCAAAAGTTTGGACACACCTTCTCATTCAATGTGTTTTCTTTATTTTCATGACTATTTACATTGTAGATTCTCACTGAAGGCATCAAAACTATGAATGAGTACTTACCAAAAAAATGTGAAAAAACTGAAAACATGTTTTATATTCTAGTTTCTTCAAAATAGCCACCCTTTGCCCACTCTTGGCATACTCTCGATGAGCTTCAAGCCCACCTGTGAAGTGAAAACCATTTCAGGTGACTACCTCTCGAAGCTCATCCAGAGAATGCCAAGAGTGTGCAAGGCAGTAATCAGAGCAAAGGGTGGCTATTTTGAAGAAACTTGAATATAAAACATGTTTTCAGTTATTTCACCTTTTTTTGTCAAGTACATAACTCCACATGTGTTCATTCATAGTTTTGATGCCTTCAGTGACAATCTACAATATAAATAGTCATGAAAATAAAGAAAACCCATTGAATGAGAAGGTGTGTCCAAACTTTTGGCCTGTACTGTATATATTTCAACAATGTCTATTTTCATTTAATGGCATTATTACTCAATTGTAAAGGATTTGATGCCTTATTTCTTTCATATTTTTGAACAACACCACTAAAAAAGCGCAAGAGGCGGGATCAATGCTCTGATTGGCTGAACGTGTGTCATAATTATTTGTTGTAGTTAGATTTCAAAACTGAATTAATGAATTAACTTTCATTTCTCATTTTAATATTTTAACACATTTATATTGATTGATTGCAGAGGTGTCAAATGTACGGCCCTAGGGCCGCATCAGGCCCGCGAACAGGATTTATCCGGCCCGCGGGATGAGTTTGCTAAGTATAAAAATTAACCTGGAATTTTTGAATGAAAGAAACAGCTGTTCTAAATGTGTCCACTGGATGTCGCAATAGCAATTCTTTATATATTTGTAGATGATACAAAATAAACCACATGATATTAGTACATCAGTCGAGGAAAATGATCAAACTACATAAATAACATACTGTAATTTGATTTTGATATTATTTTTTTATCTTGATGAATTGAAAATGAACACCAATGAGTTGACTGATGAACATTAATCACATCATTTATTCAGAAAATACAAATAACGACAAATAAACATATAATACTATCAACCGCAACATGTAAGTGTAAAAAAACCCAACAATATTATGATTTGTACCATTCCAGAATGGGCTATTTCTAAACCAAGAAAACAATCTGAAGTTGTCTTTATTTTTAAGTTATCGTGCCGTGATTGGGAGTGGCTTTTTCCCCACGTGGCCCCCCCCGATCTAAAATGAGTTTGACACCCCTGTACTAGAGAATTAAGTCAATTATTTCACAATACATAATCACGTTATAGGGGGGACGGCGTGGCGCCGGTTGGGAGAGTGGCCGTGCCAACAACCTGAGGGTTCCCGGTTCGATCCCCGCCTTCTACCAACCTCGTCACGTCCGTCGTGTCCTCGAACGAGACACTTCACCCTTGGGTGGTGGCTAGGACCTTGCATGGCAGCTCCCGCCATCAGTGTGTGAATGTGTGCGTAAATGGGTGAATGTGGAAATAGTGTCAAAGTGCTTTGAGTATAACCCATTTACATATTTCAAATTAATTTGGCTTTATATTGATTCATTTTTGGCACAGGAAAACATCAAATTGATTGAATTTCTTAAAAGAATACCCCCCCGGCCCCCACTTTGGACGCCCCTGCTTTAGCCGAAATCTCCCTTTGTCCATCTTTTCCGCACACGACATGACGACGAAAAAAGAAGAAAATAAATGATAATCGGCAGAAGCTACAAAGGGATGCGCGCACTGAGCACCCTGTAACAACATCATGAAAACCAACGTCTTGATCTTGTGTGTGGCTGCACAAGCCTCAAAAGGCAAAAGGGGGGCGAGAAAGGAAGGAGTTTTATTTATTTATTTATTTTCCGCCCGCCGCCTCCCGACTATCCTTTCTCCCCACCCGGGTGTGCGACGAGGTCAGTTTACGAGAGGCAGAGACTGGCCGTCAGCCAGGCGGAGAGCAGAAGCGCCGCCAAACTGTACGTCACGCCGAGGCAGCCCAGCGTGGCTACGGCGTGCAGATATGAGGTGAAAAAAATCGGTGCGTGTGACAATGTCAGGGTCCGCCCCCACCGAGACACACACACACAAGAGACACAACAAGGGGGAGGAAGGAGACAGAGAAGGGGAAACGGGGAGAGAGATAGAAAAAAAACGAGGTCAGAAATTCGCAAATATACAAGCCCCGAGAACGACTGAGTTAAGGAAGGGCGGAGGGAAGGGGTAAGCCATAGCGTGTTAGCAGCAAGGCATGATGGGTGGAAAGGAAGAAGAACATGCTGTTGTTTATGATAGCGATGACTTAAGTTGTGTTTGGAACATCACTTTTAAATATTGTTACTTTGCCCCCCCCAAAAAAGTAATTGAATTACTGTGAATTATTGCGATACTTAAAAAAAATCTGGACTATGCAGCCGAAAGACGTTTCATGAAAGCGGAGCGTGTCCCTTTCAAAAAAGCGCCGCCTGTCGCCGAGTGGTGAGCGACGTCAGCGAGAGCACCGGACAGAGCGGCATTAGCTCAGCTGTGTTTTGTCAGCTCTGCTCAATCCTCTCACTGGACTGTGTTACCTGAGTAGCAAGACAATTGTGTCTTGCCTAAAGTACCAATGATTGTCACACACCCACTAGGTGTGGTGAAATTATGATCTGCATTTGACCCGTCACCCTTAATCACCCCCTGGGAGGTGAGGGGAGCAGTGAGTAGCACCTGGAATCATTTCGGTGATTTAACCTCCAATTCCAACCCTTGATTTTAACCCCCAATTACAACCCTTAATGCTGAGTGTCAAGCAGAAGTCAATCATGTTGGTGGTAGCATCACATTCTGGGGCTGCACGAGTGCTGCCAGGCACCCGGAGAGCTATGGCTCATTGAGGAAAACCTGAATCCCAACACAAGTGAGTAGCAAGATAATTGTGTCTTGCCTACAGTCAATCATGTTGGCGGTAGCCTCACATTCTGGGGCTGCAAGAGTACTGCCAGGCACTGGGACAGCTATGGCTCATTGACAAAAGCCTGATTTTCAACACAAGTGAGTAGCAAGATAATTGTGTCTTGCCGACAGTCAATCGTGTTGGTGGTAGCCTCACATTCTGGGGCTGCATGAGTGCTGCCAGGCACGGGGACAGCTATGGCTCATTGACAAAAGCCTGATTTTCAACACAAGTGAGTAGCAAGATAATTGTGTCTTGCCGACAGTCAATCGTGCTGGTGGTAGCCTCACATTCTGGGGCTGCATGAGTGCTGCCAGGCACGGGGACAGCTATGGCTCATTGACAAAAGCCTGATTTTCAACACAAGTGAGTAGCAAGATAATTGTGTCTTGCCGACAGTCAATCGTGCTGGTGGTAGCCTCACATTCTGGGGCTGCACGAGTGCTGCCAGGCATTCGGAGAGCTGTTAATCATTGAAGAAAACCTGATTTCCAACACAAGTGAGTAGCAAGATAATTGTGTCTTGCCTACAGTCAATCATGTTGGTGGTAGCCTCACATTCTGGGGCTGCATGAGTGCTGCCAGGCACTAAGAGAGCTATGGCTCATTGACAGTAACCTGATTTTGAACACAAGTGAGTAGCAAGTTAATTGTGTCTTGTCTACAGTCAATCGTGTAGGTGGTAGCCTCACATTCTGGGGCTGCAAGAGTGCTTCCAAGCATTGGGAGAGCTGTTAATCATAGAAAAAAAGCCTGATTGTCAAACACAAGTGAGTAGCAAGATAATTGTGTCTTGCCTACAGTCAATCATGTTGGTGGTAGCCTCACATTCTGGGGCTGCAAGAGTACTGCCAGGCACTGGGACAGCTATGGCTCATTGACAAAAGCCTGATTTTCAACACAAGTGAGTAGCAAGATAATTGTGTCTTGCCGACAGTCAATCGTGCTGGTGGTAGCCTCACATTCTGGGGCTGCACGAGTGCTGCCAGGCATTCGGAGAGCTGTTAATCATTGAAGAAAACCTGATTTCCAACACAAGTGAGTAGCAAGATAATTGTGTCTTGCCTACAGTCAATCATGTTGGTGGTAGCCTCACATTCTGGGGCTGCATGAGTGCTGCCAGGCACTAAGAGAGCTATGGCTCATTGACAGTAACCTGATTTTGAACACAAGTGAGTAGCAAGTTAATTGTGTCTTGTCTACAGTCAATCGTGTAGGTGGTAGCCTCACATTCTGGGGCTGCAAGAGTGCTTCCAAGCATTGGGAGAGCTGTTAATCATAGAAAAAAAGCCTGATTGTCAAACACAAGTGAGTAGCAAGATAATTGTGTCTTGCCTACAGTCAATCATGTTGGTGGTAGCCTCACATTCTGGGGCTGCATGAGTGCTGCCAGGCACCCGGAGAGCTATGGCTCATTGAGGAAAACCTGAATCCCAACACAAGTGAGTGGCAAAAATAATTGTGTCTTGCCTACAGTCAATCACGTTGGCGGTAGCCTCACATTCTGGGGCTGCACGAGTACTGCCAGGCACTGGGAGAGCTATGGCTCATTGACAAAAGCCTGATTTCCAACACAAGTGAGTAGCAAGATAATTGTGTCTTGCCTACAGTCAATCGTGTTGGTGGTAGCCTCACATTCTGGGGCTGCACGAGTGCTTCCAAGCATTCGGAGAGCTGTTAATCATTGAAGAAAACCTGATTTCCAACACAAGTGAGTAGCAAGATAATTGTGTCTTGCCTACAGTCAATCATGTTGGCGGTAGCCTCACATTCTGGGGCTGCATGAGTGCTGCCAGGCACTGGGAGAGCTATGGCTCATTGACGATAGCCTGTTTTCTAACACAAGTGAGTAGCAAGATAATTGTGTCTTGCCTACAGTCAATCATGTTGGTGGTAGCCTCACATTCTGGGGCTGCATGAGTGCTGCCAGGCACTAAGAGAGCTATGGCTCATTGACAGTAACCTGATTTTGAACACAAGTGAGTAGCAAGTTAATTGTGTCTTGTCTACAGTCAATCATGTTGGTGGTAGCCTCACATTCTGGGGATGCACGAGTGCTTCCAAGCATTGGGAGAGCTGTTAATCATAGAAAAAAAGCCTGATTGTCAAACACAAGTGAGTAGCAAGATAATTGTGTCTTGCCTACAGTCAATCATGTTGATGGTAGCCTCACATTCTGGGGCTGCATGAATGCTGCCAGGCACTAGGAGAGCTATGGCTCATTGACGATAACCTGTTTTCTAACACAAGTGAGTAGCAAGATAATTGTGTCTTGCCTACAGTCAATCATGTTGGTGGTAGCCTCACATTCTGGGGCTGCATGAGTGCTGCCAGGCACTGGGAGAGCTATGGCTCATTGACGATAACCTTATTTTGAACACAAGTGAGTGGCAAGATAATTGTGTCTTGCCTACAGTCAATTGTGTTGGTGATAGCCTCACGTTCTGTGGCTGCATAAGTGCTGCCAGGCACTGGGAGAGCTATGGCTCATTGACGATAACCTGATTTCCAACACAAGTGAGTAGCAAGATAATTGTGTCTTGCCTACAGTCGATCATGTTGGTGGTAGCCTCACATTCTGGGGCTGCACGAGTACTGCCAAGCATTGGGAGTGCTGTTAATCATTGAAGAAAACCTGATTTCCAACACAAGGAAGTAGCAAGATAATTGTGTGTTGCCTACAGTCAATCATGTTGGTGGTATCGTGGCATTCTGGGGCTGCACGAGTGCTGCCAGGCACTGGGAAAGCTATGGCTCATTGATGATAACCTGATTTCCAACACGAGTGAGTAGCAAGATAATTGTGTCTTGTCTACAGTCAATCATGTTGGTGGTAGTGTCACGTTCTGGGGCTGCACGAGTGCTGCCAAGCATTTGGAGAGTTGTTAATCATTGAAGAAAACCTGTTTTCTAACACAAGTGAGGAGCAAGATAATTGTGTCTTGCCTACAGTCAATCATGTTGGTGGTAGCCTCACATTCTGGGGCTGCATGAGTGCTGCCAGGCACTAGGAGAGCTATGGCTCATTGACAGTAACCTGATTTTCAACACAAGTGAGTAGTAAGATAATTGTGTCTTGCCTACAGTCAATCGTGTTGGTGGTAGCCTCACATTCTGGGGCTGCATGAATGCTGCCAGGCACTAGGAGAGCTATGGCTCATTGACGATAACCTGTTTTCTAACACAAGTGAGTAGCAAGATTATTGTGTCTTGCCTACAGTCAGTTATGTTGGTGGTAGCCTCACAATTTGGGGCTGTATGAGTGCTGCCAGGCACTGAAGAGAGCTATGGCTTATTGACGATAACCTGATTTTCAACACAAGTGAGTAGCAAGATAATTGTGTCTTGCCTACAGTCAATCATAATGGTCGTAGCGTGACATTCTGGGGCTGGGATGAGTGCTGCCAGGCACTGGGAGAGCTATGGCTCATTGACGATAACCTGATTTCCAACATAAGTGAGTAGCAAGATAATTGTGTCTTGCCTGCAGTCGATCGTCTTGGTGGTAGACTCACATTCTGTGGGTGCACAAGTGCTGCCAAGCATTGGGAGTGCTGTTAATCATTGAAGAAAACCTGATTTCCAACACAAGTGAGTAGCAAGATAATTGTGTCTTGCCTACAGTCAATCATGTTGGTGGTAGTGTCACGTTCTGGGGCTGCACGAGTGCTGCCAGGCACTGGGAGAGCTACGGCTAATTGACGATAACCTGATTTTCAACACAAGTGAGTAGCAAGATAATTGTGTCTTGCCTAAAGTCAATCATGTTGGTGGTAGTGTCAAATTCTGGGGCTGCACGAGTGCTGCCAGGCACTGGGAGAGCTATGGCTCATTGACAATAACCTGATTTTCAACACAAGTGAGTATCAAGATAATTGTGTCTTGTCTACAGTCAATCGTGTTGGTGGTAGCCTCACATTCTAGGGCTGCACGAGTGCTGCCAAGCGTTGGGAGATCTGTTAATCATAGAAAAAAAGCCTGATTGTCAAACACAAGTGAGTAGCAAGATAATTGTGTCTTGCCTACAGTAATTCATGTTGGTGGTAGCGTGACATTCTGGGGCTGCATGAATGCTGCCAGGCACTAGGAGAGCTATGGCTCATTGACGATAACCTGTTTTCTAACACAAGTGAGTAGCAAGATTATTGTGTCTTGCCTACAGTCAGTTATGTTGGTGGTAGCCTCACAATTTGGGGCTGCATGAGTGCTGCCAGGCACTGAGAGAGCTATGGCTTATTGACGATAACCTGATTTTCAACACAAGTGAGTAGCAAGATAATTGTGTCTTGCCTACAGTCAATCGTGTTGGTGGTAGCCTCACATTCTGGGGCTGCATGAATGCTGCCAGGCACTAGGAGAGTTATGGCTCATTGACGATAACCTGTTTTCTAACACAAGTGAGTAGCAAGATTATTGTGTCTTGCCTACAGTCAGTTATGTTGGTGGTAGCCTCACAATTTGGGGCTGCATGAGTGCTGCCAGGCACTGAGAGAGCTATGGCTTATTGACGATAACCTGATTTTCAACACAAGTGAGTAGCAAGATAATTGTGTCTTGCCTACAGTCAATCATAATGGTCGTAGCGTGACATTCTGGGGCTGGGATGAGTGCTGCCAGGCACTGGGAGAGCTATGGCTCATTGACGATAACCTGATTTCCAACATAAGTGAGTAGCAAGATAATTGTGTCTTGCCTACAGTCGATTGTCTTAGTGGTAGCCTCACATTCTGTGGGTGCACAAGTGCTGCCAAGCATTGGGAGTGCTGTTAATCATTGAAGAAAACCTGATTTCCAACACAAGTGAGTAGCAAGA
>NC_084735.1:79899297-79904199 GCF_033978785.1 Entelurus aequoreus
TTTTAAAAAAATACATTACAATCATTTATGTTCCACTGACTTATGGAAAAAAGAAAAAAAAAAGATTGATGATCTCTTACAAACTGAGCTGCGACCCATTTTGGAACCGGCACCACAATTCTGAAAAGCCTTTTTTGAATTGTCAGGCGTACCTAATCAAAATACTTGTTATAATATTTAGTTCTATTTTTATAAAATGCAATTTTCAGTACATTTTTATCGTTTATTTTTAAAACCTAAATACAAATGCATGTCTGTCTTGTTAACCTTTTAAATTTAAATTAAAAAAACGTATTGGTGACCTAATACAATTCGAAAACACCCTTCATTGTATTGTGTAGGTGTACTTAATTAAAACATTTGTTTAATAATATTGGATTCTATTTTTTCCGGTAATTTTTTTTTAATTTTAAACAAAAAAAGTAATAAATATTTCTGTCTTACTAACCAAAAAAAAAAATTCATTAATATACTGTACATATTTGTGGGAAAATATATTCAAACTGCTAATGTCTGATATTATTTTTCAAAGTGCATTTATACAAAGGTGATTCGCTATTTACCCCGAAAAGGCGCCTTCTACTCGCTGCAGTTGAGTAAATAAATGAGGAGGATGTGAAAATATGCTACAAGATGCTTTCTGGTCACGGTGGCGGGCCTTTGTGCACTGCAGTGTGTGTGTGTGTGTGTGTGTGTCTAGCAGGGGAAGGTTTAGCAAAAATGAAAGCAAAACCCGTACCTGGCATGGTTGTGGGCTCCGTGGCCGTTCTGAAGGAGACGACGCCGTGCTTGGACTTGCCCTGCTGGTTCTCCGCCACCACGCGGACCTCGTACTCCGTGTTCCAGTCCAGTCCGCTCAGCACCACGTACTCGCTGCGGGACGGCATGCGGATCTCGGGCTTCCAGTCAGACACGTGCTTCTGGAGACAGAACAGGACAGAGGCAATCTTTTATTCATTTCAACTAATGCATAAAAATACACTCAACACCGGAGCTGCGGAGCCTCACGCTTTGAGCGTGACAGTAGCGCAATTTAACCCTTTCTCACGCCACACGCCACATGTGACAAATTATATATTTGCATATTTTCTCCATCCATACGATTGTGAGCGTATCAACTTGAATCTTCTGGCGGTGAGGCTTAGTCTGATTTGTGACTGAATCGAGGAGGAAGAGGGTAGTGGCAGGATATCAACATATACTACTAAATTACCATGAAAAATAAAAAAGATAGATTACCGTATTTTACGGACCATAGGGTGCACCGGATTATAAGGCGCACTGCCGATGAATGGTGTATTTTCAATCGTTTTTTCATATATAAGGTACACCGTAGTATAGGGCGCATTAAAGGACTCATTTTATTATTATTTTTTTTTCTAAATGTAAAACACTTCCTTGTGGTCTACATCAGTGTTTTTCAACCACTGTGCAGATACAGTCTGGTGTGCCGTGGGAGATTATCTAATTTCACCTATTTGGGTTAAAAATATTTTTTGCAAACCAGTAATTATAGTCTGCAAATGATGTGTTGTTGTTGAGTGTCGGTGCTGTCTAGAGTTCGGCAGAGTAACCGTGTAATACTCTTCCATATCAGTAGGTGGCAGCCGGTAGCTAATTGCTTTGTGGATGTCGGAAACAGCGGGAGGCAGCGTGCAGGTAAAAAGGTGTCTAATGCTTAAACCAAAACTAAACAAAAGGTGAGTGCCCCTAAGAAAAGGCATTGAAGCTTAGGGAAGGCTTTGCAGAACGAAACTAAAACTGAACTGGCTACAAAGTAAACAAAAACAGAATGCTGGACGACAGCAAAGACTTACTGTGGAGCAAAGAAGGCGTCCACAATGTACATCCGAACATGACATGACAATCAACAATGTCTTCACAAAGGAGGGGAAAAACAACTGAAATATTCTTGATCGCTAAAACAAAGTAGATGCGGGAAATATCGCTCAAAGGAAGACATGAAACTGCTACAGGGAAATACCAAAAAAAGAGGAAAAAGCCACCAAAATAGGAGCGCAAGACAAGAACTAAAACACTACACCCAGGAAAACAGCAAAAAACTCAAAATAAGTCACAGTGTGATGTGACAGGTTACTGTCAACTGAGTTTTGTTTTTTAATGATTTCTGCTGGTGGTGTGACTCCGGAGTTTTTTCAACGCAAAAAATGTGCCTTGGCTCAGAAAAGGTTGAAAAACACTGTAATGGTGGTTCTTTGGTCAAAATGTTGCATAGATGATGTTTTACAGATCATCTGCAAGCCACTTTCTGACAGTCGCTTCCGGATGCTCCGTCTTATTACGCGTCTTCTCCCCGTCACCTTTGTTGTAGCGGTGTAGCGTGCAAGGACGGGAGTGAAAGAAGTGTCAAAAGATGGCGATAACTGTATTAATGACATTCAGACTTTACCTGAATCAATAACGGAGCAGCATCTTCTCATCCTGACACAACAACAAGGCCGGAAATGTGTCCCTGAAAAAACGTCCGAACGGAACTCTCTAATAACTAAAGTTCCTTGGGTGAATAATGTAAACTCACTACACCGGTAGGTTTTAGTGCTTTCATGGCGAGTTTACTGACAGATAAAAGTAAGAACTTTACACTACTTTTTATTAGAAATGGCAACAGCGGAGGTTGAATGTCCCATAACAAGAGATAGAGAAAAAGAAGTAGCTTTTTGACTACGTTGTCGGCACGGACTACAAAGGCGGACGCGCACAATTTTTCCGAAATTATGCAGATCCCAAATACAGATTAGCAGGTACCAGAAGGTAAGAAAAGTTGCTTTTAATAATATTGCGAAACAAAATGCCAGATAATATGTCTTACCTTGTACACACACCATAATAATACTCCTATGTTCAATGCGCCGACAATCCATCAAGCGGTGTGGCTTCATAGCTTACCAAAGTCGTACTAAAACATTTTGATAGATTTTTGAGCGCCGTGTGTAATGTTCTATATTTTCAATGGAACATATAAAATGTTGGTGTTGTTTACTTGAGTCATATTGCCATCATAGTGCAGTCTACACGTATCTCATATGTTTTACTCCCATCTACTGGTCACACTTATTATTACACCATGTACCAAATAAAATTGCTTCGAGGTCGGTAAGCAAAACCAGAATTATTCCGTACATTAGGCGCACTGTCGATTTTTGAGAAAAAAAAAAGATTTAAGAGCGCCTTATAGCCCGGAAAATACGGTAAGAGTTTTGGATGAATAATATGAGATATGTGTTAAAATAAAAAGATCAAATTGATGATAATATACCAATTCCTGGCATACTGCAGCGGATGTACGACATCCCAGACGTGGCTTTGCAATTATTAAAGAATATACGTTTAGATAAATGGCAAGTATTCAGAATATGTCAAAACATATACAGATGCACTACAACTATAAATAATAAAGTAGGAGTTTTAGCAGAAAAAAAGAAAACATCATTTTGAATAAAATAATTAGTGACAAGTTATTGGTTTTTACGGGGGAATTAACAGCAATATACAAGGCAGTTAAATGGACGGAGGGAAATAAAGCAAGTGAAGTTGGTGTGCGCTCAGAGCATAAAAAAAACATATGTTTCAGGAACAAGACAGGATAGTTCCGACAATCTTTAGAATAAATACATCTGGAAGTGTGGTAAAATATCTCTGGGTACCCGCTCACGTAGAAGTTGTGGGTAACGGACTAGCGGCTAAGTATGCAAAGCAAGCCACAACTAAAACTGAACTAAGCATGGAAATGAATCACAGTAAATCAAAAGTGACGAGTATATTTACGAAATAACTTGATAAAAAATGACAGGATAATACATTACATTTAAAAAAAAGGTGAAATAAAATAATTTAGAGTAGGGTATCAACTCAATTCGCACACCATATCAGTAGGTGGCAGTAATGCACGCCACAAGGTTGCTTGCCACCACCATTGAAAGAAAGAAGAAGAAGGCTTCTCAAACTATCTTCAAAACCTACTCAACGTTCTCCTGCTTGCTAAAAGAAGGTAACTACCCAAGAGTGTTCACTGTTGAGTCGCTATTTCTCCTTGAGTTCCCAAGTTAATATGTACTGTTTTACCGGCCGCTATAAGTCTATCATCGTCCTGTAATTGTTGCAGAGCTGTGTAACATGTATTTGCCTTATCTCTTGGCCAGTTCACACTTGTAAAATAGACTCTAATGTTAGTCTCAATGTTGTGTGTCAGTTACAGACTTGTACATATAAATTTAGACCCTCCCTCCCAAAGTAGTTTCCAAAAATGTAAATGTCAAGGTTCTGTATATCCCTAACTCTGACAGTGCACAAATTGGAAACAAATTGATCCCACACTGTCAGTGTTCCAGACCTTGTAAGACTCAATTTTGATCGCCCTCAAGAAACCCACAGAGTCCCTGAAATCCACTTTGAGAACCACTGTAAAGCAGAATTCAATCAAACAGTGGCCACAGTGCAGGGGACAGCCGCTGGAGGGAGAGGACATCACTCTGAAAGTGTAAATCGACAATAAAAAAAGGCCAAATCGATGTTAAAAAAAAGCCAACATTTTTACAAACAAATCATGACACTCAAGTCTCACTCTTGTCATTTTCTGAAGCTTGGCAGCCTGCATCACAACATTTACCACCAGGTGTAAATGAATGATGGGTTTTTAACATGTAAAGTGACTTTGGGTACTTAGAAAAGCGCTATATTAAATCCCAGGTATTATTATTATTATTATTATTACCACATTCCAACAACCTGATTCAACATTTAAAAGCAACTTTAACACATAGTGTAATTTCAATTCAACAATCAACACCAAATAATCAAGCACTGCTTATAAGCTTATACAGAAATGAAAGATACATTTAAAATATCCAATAATATAATGACATTTTAACAAACAAATTTCAA
>NC_084735.1:79904219-79941719 GCF_033978785.1 Entelurus aequoreus
ATTAAATGTACATTTTTCAATGTATTTATGAGTGCTATTGGTAGTGTAACAATATAAACATAATATGTGAACTAGTTACTTATTTTAATTCATTATATGCAATTATTTAATAAAAAAAAGAGTACAAAATAAGTAAACAAAAACTACTACTCTTAAAATCATTAGTTTTTTGGCCATCTTCTGGGAATTATTTTTTTTTAAACATTAACAAAAAAAACATGAAATTGTTTTGTGAAAATAAAAATATTCCAGTATCGTATACTGATTCTACCCTTGGTATAAACACTATCAATTATGGATAAGCCGCCCTCTCCTTATGTGCCACAATGCTGACACACCAACAGTTGCTGTTATGTTATTCTCTCTCTACACTCTTATTGATTTACTTGTTAATTTCCTGTTAATAACTGCTTACTTTCTGCTGTAACGTGGTTCCATCTTCACTTCTTAAACTTTACAAACCACTTATTTCTTGGTGTCGTTTCAAGCCAGTTGAGTGTTTAGTTTAGCTATTAGCATGCCTGCTCATAGCTTGCTTTCTGTGTTTAATCGGTTAGGCTACTAAGATAAGATACTAATAAATGCAGTTTATTTTTTCTAAAATAGAGGTTATTGTTATCTTAAAGGAACGTCTCCACCCTGTGTATGGAAATACATGATTAGCTGCCAGCTTGTCAGCCTGGGGACTAAGATAAATACAGTGTCTGTCAGAGGGGAATGTGATCGGTATTAAAAGACATTTTGCATTGGCCGATCACATACTTTTTCACGAATATCGGCCGATACTGATCGGCAGTATTTTGAAAATCACTTTTAAAAAGTAATTAATTATAGTTACTCGTTACTTTACCAAAAAAGTAATTTATTTACTAATGGAATTAATCATTAATAAATTAAATTATTTACTAGGGAAAGTATTTAATGTTACTTTAAAAAAATAAACTTCAAATCTCTGACATGCAGTTGAGATGTTTCATATTTCTTTTTTTTTTTTTTTCCATTTATTCGTTCTTCAGGCAATGACATAAAAAAAAAGTACAAGGTAGACAACACGTAATAACATAAATTAATATAATGTAAAAGGTAACGTACAGTATGTAAGCATGATGGAGTTGTGTGTTAGCTTTAGCAGTTACCAGCGGCAGACTGCAGTTTGTTGACTCTGATGCCAGCTCTTTTGAAATGTTTCACCAGACTGTTAGCTCTGGCTAATAAATAGTTTGAATGTGTTTCGATGGCTGTCATCTTCTTGTCATTGATTTGTTGTTCATTATTCCCATTGTGTGCATATGCTTATGTTGTTGTCTGCTGTGTCACAGTGTGATGGTGCCTCTTCCTATTTGATCTCAAGTATATTTTAGTGCGGTGCTGCTTGATATTTCCAGACCTAAAAGTAATTCATTAGATTACTTGTTAATAGTAAAAACTAACCCCATTATTATTAGAGATGGGGGAAGTAATCGATTTTTAGTTGCATCGCAATTCGGACATGGAGGATTATCGAATTGATTAGTAAACATCAATAATAAATGTAAATAAAGTAATGCAGACAGTTCTAAAATTTGGCTGACTACAGCGAGCCACCTCACCGAGAGATCCGACCAGCTCCTTTACTATCTGGCACTTATGGTCCAGTTTTGCACACATTTTCATTAATTTAATACATTTTGTTATTAATTGTTTCTTATTTCAAATGATTTTTTTTTAAAGTTGCAAGTGATAAACACTTATTTAGTGAAACAAAATAAATGTAATACTGCATCAATATACATAAACTAAAGAAGCATCAATAATCGATTTTTGATCGGATCGTAGCTCCTGAATCGTAATAGAATCGTGAGGTGCCCAAAGATTCCCACCTCTAGTTAGTATATAACGCCACTGATCGATCAACACATCCCTAGTTTATATATCAGCACTCACATCTGGATTTGCACCAAAATGCAACGGACGGGGTTACTCTTTTGCCTGTGCGTTATAGGCACCACCTACTCACTCACGCAATTTTGTGAAAATTGGTTATGTGATGTTGTGTAGCAAACATTCCCTTTGGCTAATAATGGACTGTGAGGTTGTAGAGGGCAGTTTGAAACCCATCATCTAGGACGGCGTTGACCTCTCTGTTCTGTGTAGTGGAAAAACGGTCATGGTTTTCTGGCGATTCAGGCCTAGCCGGGGGCACCGTCAAGGTGCTCCAGCCTGTTAACAGTAATCAGTTGGGGCAGCTTGCTGTGACGCTAACACGCAGACAACAAGCTTTTGTGGGCTCGTTCAGGTCACGCCATCTCACATCCTGATTAGTTAAGTTAGTTTTTTTTTTTGTCTTTTTCTTTCAGTTTCAGGAACTTCAAGTGGACAGGGAGATGCTGCTGGCGTCCAATAGGAGCGTGGCCGACGAGAGCCTGACTCGACGGCCCGCCTTATAACGGCAAACTCCAGTTGGCGGAGAAATACAAGCAACTGTCCAAGCTGGCGTCCACTTGTTATGAAAAACACAGTCAACTTGGTGAGTTTAGAGAGGGGGGATGGAGGTTGTTTTAAGTCCGTGTCAGATGCCTGTGGAAATAGTATTCAACTAGATGGTTCTGGGGTCTCTTTTTTTTAGAAAGCTAAAAACCTGAGGTCTGACGTCTCTCTTCTATATATTGCCGCTAGTCAAAGATCCTATATAGGAGTGTTTTTATATTTTAAGGAACGATCGTAAAAAAATAATGATCCAAGATCTTATGCAAGACTATACAACTCATCTGTTTTTATGAGCCTACTGACAAAAATGGTAGTCAAAGGTCCTCTTTTTGCATTAGGTTTTTAAAGACCTAATGCAAAAAGCTACTCAAAGATCCTCAATATGACAGGAACACTTCTATTGTTGGTGACCTACTGCAAAGATCCTCTATATTGACAAATGTGATCTATTGCAAAAATCCTCTATATTGACATAAGTGATCCACTGCAGATATATTCTCCGTGTAGACCTACTGCAAATATCCTTACAAAGATCTTCTATATCATGGGTGTCCAAAATGTGACCCGGGAGCCATTCTTGGCCATCAGCAAGTTTTATTGGTCCGCAACATGTTCTAAAAAATGTTGATTTATTATTAATAAAATTTAACACTGAAAATTATTTGTTGTGTCACTTATAACACACAAGTTACGATAACAGTGTTTTTGTTTGTTTAAATAGCTTAGCATATGCTGAGAACATATGTAATACACAAAATGTATCAAATAATTATTTCATTTTGATTATGTTTGCCCTCGGTCCAAAAAGTTTGGACACCCCTGCTCTATATAGACTAGGGAAGGGCCCAGGGCCCACTCCAATATTAACAATGAATTGGTGATCTTCATCTTGATTTCAATGATATTCAAAAATTGATATCCAACCTACTTACAGTTTAACAGGATGCAAGTCAAATTATATAAAACCATGTGTTAATCACATATACTATTAAGGCTTAGGTCAGGCTGATACAAAAATGATTATTAATCAAATATATTGAAAAAGAAGGGACTCATGAAAACTGATTTAAAAAATACATTTTCATACAATTACGCAGTGCTAAAATAAATAGATTCTAACTAAATAATACTATGTAATGAAAATATTGTTTCTTAAACGGTCAATACATTTTAAGTACAAATGAAAATCGAGCTCCACCACTTTAGTCGTTATTTTTGCGCTTAAGAAACTTCCCTATGACTTCAGCGCCAGACTTCACACTACACTGTCTTGTTCGAGTTAAGCACACCACACAAGGTCTGCGTTTTGTTCAGAAGCTAATAAAAATAATCGAATAAATTATCAAATTTAAAAGATGGTTTGACAAAAACAGACTATCTTTGAATTTCAGTAATACTAAGATAATGCTATTCGGTAACGGCAGAAGAGAAAGTCAAACAAAAATACAAATAGACATAATAGACATTGAAAGAGTAAAAGAAACCACCTTTTGGGTGTAATATTAGATTATAGTGAATCAATAAAGTTTAAAAGTCTAAAACCACAAGGATAGCGCAGTGATTACAAATACATTGGAGGCAGCCACCACAGTTGACATACTTGTTTTTTAGTCTGTAACAGAAAATATTGAAAATGCATCAATTTGACAAAAAAAAAACCTCCTGACTGACTTGAACCATTTGATGCTGAAAAATAAAATTTAAAAACTCAATAATTATCCATCCATCCATCCATTTTCTAATTAAAATTGATCAGTGACATTAACACTTGAACCTACAAAACAAAAATTAATAAAACAATTTGTGTTGATTTAAAAAAAAAAAAAAAAAATCCCAAATAAAGAAGTCCAGGATTAATGGCTACAATGAGCACATTTTGTCATGCACATCTTTTTCGAAGCAGGGTTTGAAATATCCATCCATCCATCCATCCATTTCTACCACTTGTCCCTTTCGGGGGTGCTGGAGCCTATCTATGATACTGATAAAGCATTGATAAAGCATTGTAGCATTAAACTTGTTTTGTTTTTTGTTTTTTCACTTTTTTTGGGTGGCATTGTTGGGATATAAACAAAAAATATATTATTTCGACATTTAGGGCAGACAATAGATGTATGATGTATGCAAATATGATGTAATAGCTAGGAATGTCTGATGTTGGATGTCAAAAAGTAAATTACCAAAAAATAAATTATAAACACAGTTTAAACAGTAACACAGTGTTTGGATATAGGAAAATACAACACTGTACTTTAATCAAGTGATTATTTGTCATACCACAGTTTGGGAATCCTTGCTCTATAAGACAGCAGTAAGTTGTGTAACTGTGATAGAATGTTACAGGTTCAAATCCCAGTGCTGGACGGTTAAATGCGGTTGTGTTAGGGGTGATTATTCGATGACCCAAGTTTAATGTACCGAAACATTTCAAGTAACGTGCTAGAAAAGTATGCTAAAAATGTTGGAACGCGTCCTGTGATGTCAAAACTGTCAGGCGTGAATCTCTGAGTTCTATTTTGACTGGGAGCTAGAAGTCTTCAGACTGAGGAAAACTTTGACGTTGGCATTGACGAGAGTTCAGTCGCTCGGCAAAAGTCTCAGCATGACTGCAGTTTGGTCATGGGAACCAGAAGGGACGTGTCAAATAGCAGCGGGGAGCTTTGCCGCAGTGGTCGGGGAATTTATGGGGTGAAAGGGGGCCTGCATGGACTTTGTTGAAGCAAGACGAGGCAGCACTAGCTGATGCCCCCTCGCAGCTTCAGCCCTAAATTTTAAGCCTCACGGGTACGCGGGGAAAAAAAAAATCTTGTCAGTGTTGGAGCGGCGCCAAATATCAGAAGATTAAGTAAATCCTAACCGCCTTCACTTCCAGAGGAAGTTGAACAAGTGCTGCTTATTTATAACTGGGAGCGTTAGCTTTGATGGATCAGCACAAAGTTTTATTCTTTCCTCATGAAAATCATTTCTGCCTCAGCCTGAGCTCCGAGGCAGCTGTGGAAGTTTGGCGGATTTCTAAACTTCCTGTGTCAGCGTGCGTGCGTGCGTGCGTGCGTGCGTGCGCGTGCGTGCGCGTGTGCGTGTGCGTGTGCGTGCGTGTGTGTGTGTGTGTGTGTGTGTGTGTGTGTGTGCGCACGTGCGTGATACACACGCAATACCACCTCCACTGCAAGGCAGGGTGAGAGCGTTTTGGTGGAGGTGGGTGGTGTGTGGGAAAAGGGTGGTTGTCCTTCCTCTGCAACACAGCTGAGTCTCATTTGGGCATCAAGGGGTTTGGACAGAAGAGGCATGATTTTTTTTTTTCATAACATTTTTTAATGAAATTACAATTCAGGAACGCTGTAATATTCTTGTTAGGCCACTATTAGGCGATGACACTTAATTTGCATGTTTTTGTTATTTTCAGACATTTTCAATATCCCTTGTCGATGACAATTTTTTAGCACTTCATAAAGGTTGTGGTAGGCTATGAAAAAAATCTCAGATTTTTTTTTTTAATTTCACAAAATTTATAGTCTTTTCTGATTTTTTTCCCCCTAATTTTTGAGGAAACCAATTTGTACAAATGACAGAGGTCATTCAAAACAGGTTTTGCTTTTATTTGATCAAAACTAAGTAGTTTGAAACGACACTGCATACACTGCATCTAAGGCTGCAGCTAACGATTATTTTTCTATCGATTAATCTATAGATTATTTTTTTCGATTAATCGGTTAATCTATAGATTGTTATTATTTTCGATTAATCTATAGATTATTTTTCCTTTTACCGATTATTTTTTTATTCAAAATGAAGATGAAAAAATAAATGTAGGCCCGTTTTTTCAAAAGACATGGCTTTTATTTACAAAAAAAAAGAAGTATGGCCACTCAGTCAACATTGACAACAACATGACTAAATATTCTGTAACAATGTAAACATTTAAAACTTTTAACACTTAACAAAATTAAAAGTAGCTTATTTGCTTTTTAATGTGCAAATATAAAAGTCAACATCCAGTGCAAATCTTAATATTCTGCAATATTATAAGCATTTCAAAAGTAAAAGTATTGCTTATTTTGCTTTAAAATGTGCAAAAATAAAGATAAACATCCAATACAAAAAATTGCAAAACGAAATATTCTGTAACAACAGTGTACAAATTTCAACAAAAGTGAAAGTATTGCTTATTTGCTAAAATGTTCAAAAATAAAGATAAACATCCAATACAAAAAAGTGCCAATCTAAATATTCTGGAGCACTGTAAACATTAAGTATTGCTTTTAAAATGTGCAAAATAAACATCCAGTCCAACACAGTACACAATAACCAATTCTACTCATTCCAGTGAGTGACTAACAGTTGTAATGAAGAAAGGTTAGCATGTGTACATGCTCTGGTTCTTTTCATGTTTACAATATTCCCAGCAGCTGAAAATAGGCGCTCAAAAGGGGTCGATGTGGCTGGAACTGAGAGGTAATTAGCCTTCACCTCAAGCCAGGACTGCGAGTGAGCTGAGCTGCAGTTGAAGTTTCTAGAAGGTCAACGGGCTCATAGTGATGTTACTAGTAGTTGACTGGGAGGTGTTTATTATCATTTGGGGAGAGTCCGCTGCCTGATGCTCACCTGCTAAACACCCATCTGCTCGACGCTGAAGCGCTTACTACATGCGCTCTGAATACGCACTGCTGATTGGCTGATAACGCTCTGAATACGCACTGCTGATTGGCTGATAATGCTTTGTGTGTACCAATCAGATGGTTGTGTGGGTGGGACAATGCTGCGTGCTGAGGCAGAGGCAGAAGGAGCAAAGCAGCTTGAACTTATCTGAACAATATCCCTTGTTGTGGTATTTCAATTAACTGGAATCCAGTGTGCTGTGGGGTCCTATTGTAGTGAATCACACCTGAGACATCCTAAATTAATCAAATATTTAATGGACACGTGAAAGTAAACAATGTGATAAAGAACATTTTACATCAATCAATCTAGTGATATAGATATCTGGTCAGGACACACCTCACTCTTTTGCCTTCACCTTCATTGTCCAAATGTTTTTGGTGACTTTATATACTCTGGACCTAGACGTTGAGTCCACAACATACATGGCGGACAATAACTGAAAGTCTGCTTTGCCAATCCAAATGCATCAAAGTTTTCCGTAGTCTTCCCTCGTCGGCTAGGTAATACAAAGCACACGCTACCGCATTCTTGTTGTCTCTCTTTCGACAAATGGACAAAGTTTTTCGGTAAGTAGAATCACAGCTGACCTGGACATTCGAAAGTTCTCTTGCCGTCTGAGAAGTGTTGTATCCGAAATAGCTGCAATCGCTTTCTCTTAAGGTATCGATGTGTGATTTCCACAAGCATCCGTACATGTAGAGGAAGGGGAAACACGGCATGTCTGGATGACTCGCCTCCATCTCTCGTGTTTACCTTCGCGTGGAAACAGGTTGTTATGAAGCTGGCTGTAGCACGTTCTTACCGACGTCACTTCCTGTGTGGGGCGCGGTTTTTGTGGCGTCACTTCCTCTCCCAACTCGGTTTGTAAACGATCGATGATTCCATACAAAGCTAAGAGGTGGAGAAATACACGGCGCACTTACCCGTGTAAAAAATTATCCAAGGAGGGAGACCTTAAACGATGGTTTAGTGGGACTGACACGATAAAGCTAAATTACTATTCATTTAAGGAGTTTTCCGGCTTAATGTAGACAGGGCCATAGTCTAAAAGTGCACACTGTGTGAGTCAATGGCCTTAAGGGCAGTCCACCAAACATGTATGTGTTAAACAGACAACTCTTTTTACCCGTGCTAAAGCATCTATTTATTTAGCTGCCACTCCTCAGGCAGAAAAAAAAGCCTTTTGACGCACATGTCAAGACCTTTAAAGAACCCTGTCATCAGACACCACCGTGATCCTTCGGAATTGTGAGATTTCGGCAAACTCAAGTATCGTTTTTTGGGCCTGGAGCAAACCATCGTGAGGTTGTCAGATAAGGTGTCGTGTTGGTCCGGTGACGCATGTGTCCTTGGTGTCTGATGTCTCGCAGTCTCTGGTTCCGTGTTCCTTGCACAGCTGATGCACGCGGGTCCAGGCTTCAATCACCTTCATAAAGTAAATGCGGCTGGACATGTTCTTCTTTGATATAACAAGATGGCTGAGCCCATGTGAGCTGCCCTTGATTTTTTCTTCACAGCCGCTCTGCAAGGCTTGACAGCATCACGCTCGTCGCCTGGTTTAGCCTCCAAAGACTTTGGGAACGATTGATGTGTTGCAGTCTAGTGATGACAACAACGAGACTGCATTTATTTTCCTTTAATCTTCTTTAATTCCCGTGCCAATATCTTTCTTCTACAGCGGAGATGAGGAAATGATCTCATGCCAGAAACAGTTATAATGTGGAATTGACCGCATTAAGTCTGTAAAATATGGGAGTGACTGTAGTAATGTTGCAGCAGATTCCTAAAGACTCTAGCAGGTGTTTAGAGCTCTGGTCATGTAGAATATATTTGATTAGTATATTCTTCTGTAGGTCTTTAACCCTTTTATTATTCCAGGATTTGGGGCTAAAACACAAACAATTTAAGATTTAAAAGTGGTACCCAATGTAAAGTTGTCCATGAACCATTTACAGTAGAGGTGTGGCTAAGGATGGGTACCTTTCACATTCCAACCAATACGGTGCCAATTCCTGCTACATGGAGAAATTGATAGCTGTAATCAACAGTAACAATTATTGGTATTTTTAAGTGTGTTCTTGTGGTGATAAATGCTAGTTTATTAGGAAGATGATATTTTTATTTAACATTTAACAGTGAGCTAATCAGTCAATCACATTTTATTAATACGACCCTTTATCACAAATGTCTTGAACGACTTCACAAACTCACGAAATCCCCTGATCTAAAACCACATCTGGGCCAGGAAAACCTAAAAAAAAAAAAAAGATAATTACGTCTTCTTTTTTTAACACTACTAAGTCTAATTTGCAGTATCCATTTATTTCAGTTAGTTGTAGGTGTGTTGCTGTAGTCAGGAAGTAGTATTTGACATTAAGTTATAGGGCTGTGAAACTTTGGACACCACACGATTTAAATTGATTCGATTTTGGGGGTAACGATTTGATGCAGGGTCTATTCTTGATTCAAAAATCAATACTTTTTTAATAAAATTGGGTGCTAGTTCTGTGACTAACTACATTCCTCCATAAAATAGATAAACAGCTTTGATACATTTCTATAATACTTATAAGAAAATTGGTTTTGTTTAATAAAATTTTACACAAACATTTGATAAAATCTAATGCAAATGAGGCATCAAGAGAAGTATCCAACATTTATCTTTTGGAAAGTAAATCTGCACAGGAATTATGGGCATCTACATCAACAATATGATTTGCCAGGACAGATTTTAAAAATCGATTTTTGATTTTTGTTGAACCGATTAATGATCGTTACAATTGCGATTAATCCGAAAATCAATTTGTTTGATACCCCTATTAAGTTAAATGCCAGTCTTGTCTTTTGTTGTGGTCTACAAATTATTTTGTTTGTACTCAAGCATGTGAAATTTCCGCGAAAACGCAGAAATCTGTGTTTTGAAATATTCACTTTGCGTCAAAATATCACTTGGGCGTTTTTTTTAATGAAATACCAATAATAATGCAATTTATAAAAAACGTGTTAAACTCTCTCTCAGCCGCAAGTATACTCGCTTGTTCCTCTTGCCTAAACAGCACACTGAGTTACAGGACAAGCTAATATGATTGTTGTAAGCTTGTTTCAGTGGTCCAAAAATAAACAGAAGAAAAAATGTCATACCATGGTCGAGAGCACCAAAACAAGCTCGCTAGTTTGCTAACCATCTAGCTAGCTTACTTGTTGTTTCCGAGACACAACGTTGACGGCTACCCACTTTGCATTTTTTGCTCATTTAGGTATTTTTGCTTGTAATGAGCAAATAAAAATCTGTCAAAGGAACAAGTCAAAATTGTCTCTGCAAAATTTTTTGAAATAGGAAATTAGCAATTAAAGCTTATTATTAACTATACTTACTAGTATTGTGGAGTTTTGTGTCTTATAACAAACTTGTGATGCCCAAAAGTAGTATTATTTCCTCAGAAGATGTATTACCTTAAAAGAAGTTCTTCTGTCTCACTGAAAAATGACTATTCAGGGGATATTAACTTTTATTAAGTGTGTTTAGATATTTCGACTAGAAATTATGGATAAATAATTGGTGAGATTTTGAGTTTTTCCAGTGCAGCATGGTGTGGCTCATGCATTCAGGCTAATTGAAGTTAAAATCCATATGTGTAGAATATGCGCATATGATTAAAATGATGTAAGTGTGCAGCAGCGCGCATGTGTTTTCTTTTGTATTGACTTTTTACATAAGGCCATTTTTGTTTGCATTTTATCTGCTGTTGAAATACGGTCATCCAACATTGTTTTTTTTACCAAGCCCTCAGTTCTGATTGTTTCCTGGAATGGTGTAAATCAGTCCAATCTTAAAAATAAATAAATAAAATAAAAAACTTTTCAAGCAGCGTAAAAGAATCCTAGCCACGCAAACGGGGGCAGCATTAAAAAAATATCTAAAATTGATATGATCATCAATCGACACTCCTCCCGACCGTGAATATTTGTCACAGTTCACATCTTATACAAACATGAATCCTGAGCACATGTGAAGACGAAATTGTCATTTCCTAGCAGTCATAAAAAAAATCTCCCTGCAGGCCTATTAATCTTTCATTCAGTTATGTCAGACGCTTGCCTTTTACCAGAGAAGTAGCACTTTGAAAAAAAGTGATCTTAGGGAAAGTCAAAATAATTGATGGCATTGTAACAGCAGGAAACACAATTCTTCCATTCCTCCACAAAGATGTCAACTTTGGCAGGCCGGGAGGGGTGGTGGGAAGCATTAGAACATTCCAGCTAGCTATCTGCAGCTGATTATACACAATTAGGTCATCATATATAAATATCACAGATGGGGCCTCGCAGAACACGACGCGTGGGCACTGGAGGCGGTAAAAAAGCGGCCAGCGAATCAGGGGTGACCTTAGACCCCGCATCGCTGCCGTCTTTCGTTTCGTTGCGTCACCAACGATGCATTTTAGCGAAGCCACCTGCTGAGGCCGAAACAAGTGTGAATTAACTCTGTGTGACAATCTGCTTTTTCTTAGACAGAAATAACGTTTGCAAAATCCCGTCATGCTGCTCCTTTTTTTTTTCATAACCCTCCAATCCACAC
This sequence comes from Entelurus aequoreus, assembly GCF_033978785.1. Classification (NCBI taxonomy): domain Eukaryota; kingdom Metazoa; phylum Chordata; class Actinopteri; order Syngnathiformes; family Syngnathidae; genus Entelurus; species Entelurus aequoreus. Next base: position 79,915,924 of record NC_084735.1, read on the forward strand.
ACACACACATTTGTTTTTTAACTGGGCTGCATGCTGTCAATCAAGCGCCATTCTGTTTTTTATATATTTCCCTAAGAATACAACCAAATCCAATTTAGGAATGACCTGTGAGTTCAGTTAGACCAGGGGTGTCAAAACTCATTTTAGATCGGGGGCCACATGGAGAAAAATCTACTCCCAAGTGGTAAAATCACGGCGTGATAACTTAAAAATAAAGACAACTTCAGATTGTTTTCTTTGTTTAAAAATAGAACAAGCACATTTCGGAAAATTTACAAATCATAATGTTGTTGGGGTTTTTTACACTTACATGTTGCGGTTAATTATATTTTATCTTTATTTGTCGTTATTTATACTTTCTGAATAAATTATGTGATAATATTCACCAGTCAACTCAATGGTGTTAATTTTCAATCTATCAAGATAAAAAATAATATCAAAATCAAATTACAGGATGTTATTTGTGTAGTTTGATCATTTTCCTCGACTGGTGCACTAACATCATGTTTTTTGATTTTTTTACATAATCTACAAAGATACAAAGAATTGCTACTGTGACATCTAGTGGACACATTTAGAACAGTTTCTTTCATTCAAAAATTTCGGCTCATTTTTATACTTGGCAAACTCATTCCGCAGGCCGGGAAAAACCTGTTCGCCGTACGTTTGACAACCCTGAGTTAGACCGACTAACATTTGTACAATTTTTTTTTTTTTTTCCGATAATTCAGCAGATTGCTCCCGTCATGTTGCGTGTAAACATATGGTATTTTAATTTATGACTGTCATGAAGCTTATTCTAAGGCAGGGGTGTCAAACTCAAATACAGAGTGGGCCAAAATTTAAAACTGAACAAAGCTGCGGGGCAAGGTTGAACAAATTAACCTTTTAATAGGGACCCAAAAAAGTTTTGCATTGAATATTGAACAAGCAAGGCTTATATAACTTTATAGTGACATGCATAATCGAGTTTCAAATAATAATAATAATAATAAAAAAATATCAATGGCATATCAAATACAATTTAAATAAAAATGTAATGCCTCTTTTCTATTTGTAGCCTTCTGAGGTAAATATCAACATTAACTTTTTCCACAGGCTAATAAATTAGAAGATAAAATAACAATGAATAAACCAACCATTCAGGACTTTAAACTGCTCAGTTTGCAACACACTGATCTAATCTGATGTGCCCAAGCCAGATACCTGCCATCTTTTCTTGGATGCTAGTTCATTAATGTCGGGGCTCAGGCTTTGAGCTGAAGCAACCTTCATTATCGAACGAAGTTGTTCATCAGTCATTGTACCTCGTAGTCCACCCGGACCACAGTCTTGGGGGCGTGCTTTAAAGGCACTGCGTTTATCGTCCTCCACGAGCTGTTGTCACGTCTGCTTTTCATCCATTCCAACAACGTGCCGGCCCAGTCACAAAAAATGTGCGACTTCAGCACGCACACACACACGTAAATGCAAAGCAAACGATACAGGTTACACTGACGGTGCCTGTATAAACAACTTTAACACAGTTACAAATATGCGCCACACTGTGAATCCACACCAAACAAGAATGACAAACACATTTCGGGAGAACATCTGCACCGTAACACAACATAAACACAACAAAACAAATACCCAGAATCCCATGCAGCCCTAACTCTTCCGGGCTGCAATATACACCCCCCCCCCCCCCCGTGCGTCGGTTGAGGTGGGCGGGGTTGGTGGTAGCGGGGGTGTATAGTGCAGCCCGGAAGAGCTGCACTATGAAAATTGAGAGTCTCCCGGAAGGGTTGGCAAGTATGAGAATTAGCGGTGAATGCGGTGTTACCGCGGCACCGCCGCTGAATAGAACCAGCGGGCCAGCTCTAGTGTTAATTTGATATAGCCTCAAGGGCCAAGTGAAATTACACGGCCAGAGTTTGACACCAATGTTCTAAGGAGTTATGACTTTTTTCCTACATTTAAAACTTCTTATTGTCTACATAACATGTAATGGTGGTTCTTTGGTAAACATCTTGCATAGATGATGTTTTACAGAACATCTTCAAGCCGCTTTCTGACAGTCTCTTCAGGATGCAGGGTTTGGTGGGCGGTCTTATTTACGTGGCTCCACTTCAACGTCATCCATGTTGTCGTTTTTAGCACTTGCATATCGAGTCTACTGACAGATATAATTGCAAACTAAACGCTACTTTGTATTAGAAATGGCTACAGCGGAGGATGCATGTGCATGTATGAGCCAGTCTGCCCCACAACACAGGAGAGAGAACTTTTTGACTACAATCATAGACTACAATGGCGGACTCACGCAAAGCTCTTTGGGTAAACCTCTACCATATATGGAGATATTCGGTGACGTCACACTTGGGGAAAAACATCAACAAATGGGGCAAATTCCGAACAGCTCGTTTGGAGGATGTATAAAGGAAGGCAAGATTGTTGTATAAATATCTCCGCCATGCCTCCATTGTTTGATTTCTAATTCTCTGCAGGTCCCAAACACACAAAAACAGGTACAAATTGGTTTTGCATAGTATGTCCACTTTAAGGTGTCAAATACTTAGTTATCTGATTTAGCTGCCCAGAGAGGGAAACTTTTCGCAAAAATATAGTCACTTTCTTTTCACCCGTCTTCGGAAGTCAAGATTTTGGGTGTGATTTTTGACTCTGAACTTGGTTTTATTCCACACAATAAATGCTCCACTAAAATAAAGTTTTATCATATTAAAAATATAGCCACAGTCTGCCCCATTCTCTCTCGGCCAACATGGAGACGCTAATGCATGCTTTTCTTACCAGCCGTATTGATTACTCTAATGCCCTGCTTTCTGGTCTTCCTAAAAATTAAAAATAAAAATAAAGTACAAAACCACTACAATTACTCAAGCTCAGCTGCTTGTGTGCTGACTGGGACTAGAAAGCGGGCCCATATTACACCAGTTTGAAAAATCACTGCATTGGCTCCCCGTGTGTTCCAGAATCAATTTTAAGATTCTTTTACTGTTTTTTTTTTTTTTAATGCCTTAATGGTCTTGGGCTCTCTGGCTGCAGCCTCCAAAATATTCCAAACGTCTGGACCCATACCCACAGGGAGGAATTATTCCATTATTACGCCCCCTATTTGTGAAACAGCCGGCTAGAGGTCGTCAGGGCTGCAGAGAATGTTATGATTTTTAAAAAACAAGCCCAAGACCCACCTTTTTAACTTGGCGTTTAATTATTCTTCTTCGTCATCTTATTTTCTATAATTTTTTTAATTCTGTGTTTATCTAGTATTAGCATGTATTTGTCACATGCCAATTTAATTAATTAGTATTTACTTTTTAACTACATATTTATGCAATATTGATGCATTTTACTAATTACATTGTATCATAATATATTGTATTCATTTATTTTATCCTCTTAATATACTTTCGTTGTATTGAGTTATTTCCAGTGTTTCCTCAGCGGGAGCCGTCTGCACTAGAGGCTCTGATGTGTCACAGCCGCCGTGGCTCTGGTTCATTGGTTCCCAGTTCCCTCGTTGTGTGCCCTGGATCAGGGTCACTGCGGTTGTGGCCCCTCATCATGCAGCTGCATAAGATAGTGTCACCTCGTTCTTCATTGCTCAACCACCTATGTTTTAAAATACTTTTATTAAGTGTGCATGTGTTTGGTAGAGGGAAAAGGGTGTTTAGGGTGGGGGGGTGTTTGACCGTTTTACCCTGGGGTTATATAATGAGGATGGGAGGCACTGGTTTTTAAATGTAAAGCACCATGTGTTACATTTTATATGTATGAAAAGTGCTATGCAAATTAAGTTTAATTGATTGAAATATTTTAGCTACACATTGTCTATTCCGAAGTAAACCCCAGCCTCCTCAGCTGCTTCACTCAAGCCTCAGAAATGGCCCCAAGCATCACTGAGCTTCGAACACTTGCACTTATGAAGATGAGGATTTCCCTAGCAATGCTCATTATTGCTCTTGACTGACTGGCAGATGCATTTGCTGGAGTGAGACCAACTCTGTAACATTTACCTGTGACAAGTATTATAAATCTTTAGTTGAATCGCCCTGCAGCAGAGCACAATGTGTACAATCGGACTGTGTTTTATTGTTATGCTGGGTGTGGTCGTTCGGCTGTAACCATCAGTACCACACACTTGGTGACTCAGAACAGACATGTCTTTCATGACCATTTCCTCTTGAGGACTAAGAGAGTGTGGTAACTGGAGCATAGACTGCACATTGTTATATTTGACATGACCTTACAGTATGTGACTCTGAAGTTAACTATTCAAGATGTTGATAAAGTCTTTCCTCATGCTTCCACCAGCCTTCTGAAGGAACGTTTTTGGCAAAGTTTTTTGGGGATTTTTGTGAAGTGGGAGCATGGTGCAGCAACAGGGAAACAAGCGGTGTGGGAATAGCAGGGCGACCTGACACCATGTGTGCAGCAGAAGGGTACAACGTCGTATCCCAGCAGGGCCCACAGCACATTAGTCTCATGTAAGACCGCTGCCCCTCTTGATCTTAATTTGCTTGCAGTTTTACTTTACCAAGTGGCTAATAGGGGCTTACATTAAAACACAACCATTATAAAATTCACGGTGGTCAAAGATCCTCTATATAACGGAGCACTCTGTTTAAAGAACCTGCTGAACAAAATAGCCCGCTAAATTGGCCTCACTTTCCACCTGTTTGTGTTGTAGCTATATTTGAAACCTCGATTTACTAACCCCTCTATTTGCAAACTTTTTTGATTTACAAACTTTTAGATAGAGCCAAATATGCCTCTGTGTGCAAACCGTGACTGTGTATGAACGCTTCATTCATTCATTCATTTTGTGTCACGCCTGCAAGGCGGAGCATTTTCGGGAAGGTGTCATTTGCTGCGCAGTACAATACGAGTCACTTCTCAGAGCTTTTGTCTAGTTTTGTCCATTTTGCTAACTCAATATGAGTCCCAAATAGACAACAGACCTGCGTGGAAAAGAGGGAATCGCTGTGGACTAAAAAAATAAATAAAATAAAATGCATTAATGACACTGACAAGTACGGGACATCAACGAAGCAGGCTTTGTACCAGAGCAAGTTTTAATTGATGATAATGAGACTGGACTTTTTTGGGAAAAGATGCCAAAGCAAACTTGTGTCACAACGGAGTACACTACCTCTCCTTCAGCGGCACCTCTCCCAAGAACGCACACACAGCCATCCACCTTACCCCTCCCCTTTCTCCCTCTGTCTGCTCCTTTTTCGTCAGCTCCTCCTTTGCCGATGTTAATGTAAGTGAATTTTACTTTTAAATGTTTATTATTGTGCCAAATATGGTTGTTAAAGTTAAAAGTTTTTTGGGATTTTTTTATTTATCATTTGTGAAGGCACCAAAGGGACTTGTGTGTGCGCCTGTGCTAGCAGAGCAACGCATACAGAACACAGCAGCTTGTTGTTGTTTTGGCTTGTTGATAAAGGGATAGTTGGTCCATCACCCCCTCAAGTTTGTTTGATATACAGTCCTCTATGTTGTGTTCAAAGTGTACAAACCCATTTATCATATTTACATTGTTTCTGGTGGAGAAATTTGCTTCATTATACAAACTTTTTGATTTTTGAACCTGGTTCAAGAACCAATTAAGTTGTAAATATGAGGTTCCACTGTATAGGAGCTGTTGATATCTACAACAAATTGTAGATATTTGCCATTGTGTTTCTATGTGAGCCCCTTTAGGCAGCTAACCAATTGGGCCTGAGGGGCGTTGTGCCCACTGACTGTGTAAGATAAATTTAGCTTTGCTTTAAGCTTTAACAGCCACAGAGGAATGGCGCCTACCTGCTCACTTAACACTGCCTCTGTATTTCACACAAGGTGGGTTTTTTTTCACAATTTCCCGTATGATGCTCCGTGGCTTGATATCATCTCCGTGACAGAACGTGTTACTCTATCAGGATCGTAAACACTAAGTGTGACTCGATGACGCACGGCCCCTCCATGTCCCCCCTCAGGTCCAATTCCCTGCCGATGCTGAATGTAGGTCACGTTCAGCCGCTGTATGAGTATTTGTTTTCTTGGCTGTCACCTCGCATTACACCACGTTGTCTCTGAACGAACATCTGCAACGTTGGGGTCTCTCGGACAAGACCGGTTATTTTAATGCACGCATGCTTGCTTTCAAAAAAAAGGGAAAAGCCTGCGCTCAGTGTGATGTTCTCTCTGGGCCGGGCAGAACACGGCCTCATAGATTATTCATGCTGAGTAATGGAGGTGTCAAACCAAAAGTTTGTATACCATATGGCCGGACTACACTTTTGAATTGGTCACAGTTTCATAAAGCTAAGGACCTGTGGCGCCGGACCACTAGGCAAGACTTGTCTCCCACAGAGTGGTGATGTGCTCATGAAGCACACAAATGTGTCCTGTCCCTTTTGAGAAAGTATTCATGAGCTCAATTTATGTAAATAAGACCGTCTCTGTCATTCAAACCTCCTCGGGCAACCAAAAAGACCTCAAGGAAAAGATTGTTGACGTACACAAGAGTAGAATGGGCTACAAGAACTTTGAAAATATGACCACTATTGAAGCAATATTTCATAAATGGAAGAAATAAAAGACAACCGTCAATCGCCCTTGCTCTGGAGTTCCGTGCAAAATTTCACCGCAAGGGGAAAAGACTCTGAAAAGGTCAGGGACCAGCCCAAAATTATACGAGAGAAACTGGTTGAGGATCTCAAGGGAGTTGGGACCACAGTCACCAAGAAAATGAACACCTTTTACTGTCATTAATGAGATCCTGCTGTGTCTGCGAGGCCCCCTTGCTCAAGAAGACACAAGTACAGGGCCGTCTTAGGCCCCATTTACACTAAGGTTATCCAGGGTAAATCACACCTTCCTCTCTGAACTCACTTTGTAAACGATCAATGAGTCCATACAAAGCTAAGTGCCGGAGATTCAAGAATTACACGGGTGACTTACCCGTGTAAAAATTTGTCAGAGGAGGGGGACCTTAAACGCTGGTTTAGTGTGGCTGAAACGGGGCTTAGGCTAAATAATTATTTGTTTAAGGGGTTAAAAGACTTAGTGTAGACATGGCCTCAGGTTCAACAATTGTTACAGTCACTACATTTCCATGCACTAGATTAGTTTGATTTCTTAAATAGTTTTTTTTTTTTTTTTTTTTTCACACCTACGTGTGAATTCCAAGTGTCCATGCACACTCTCCAATGCGAATATTGGTCATAAACCATGTGCCTCCCGTACACTGGGGGGGGGGGGCGCTTATTTCATTTTAGGGCAAATAAATGAATTATTTTTCCGGCTGACCTATGACATCACAGTAGCCATCTGCAAATCCTTACAACTTGTATTAAGTGATGTCCGCTGTAATATAGGCACAGATTCCAGATATTACATCTCGAACAGCTATGTTGATCCTAAATAGCAGACACCATCAAGAAATGATCTTGGATTGCACTACGGATAAGAGGCTACTACCAAGAATGTATCTGGCGGATGCAGGTCCGAAGCAAAAAAAGACCAGAGGAAGAGTTTTTCCCAAGGAATTTTCGGATGAAGAATCATGAAAACAAAACTTTTGAATGTCTCGGAGTTCATTCGTATTTTGTTCTGGAGTCCGAATTAAGCCGCCATTTTACATTTCCTTAGCTAACTTTAAATTGTTTCTTTTTTTCCTACTATCGATGCACTTCAAAATGTTCTGTTTTTATTTGTTTGAAGCAAATAGTCTCCTCTTCAAAGTTAAAAAGTACCAATGATTGCCACACACACGCTAGGTGTGGCGAAATTATTCTCTGCATTTGACCCATCACCCTTGATCACCCCCTGGGAGGTGAGGGGAGCAGTGAGCAGCAGCGGTGGCCGCGCCCGGGGATCATTTTTGGTGAATTAACCCCCAATTGGGACGGCGTGGCGAAGTTGGTAGAGTGGCTGTGCCAGCAATCGGAGTGTTGCTGGTTACTGGGGTTCAATTCCCACCTTCTACCTTCCTAGTCACGTCCGTTGTGTCCTTGGGCAAGACACTTCACCCTTTGCCTCTGATGGCTGCTGGTTGGCGCCTTGCATGGCAGCTCCCGCCATCAGTGTGTGAATGTGTGTGTGAATGGGTAAATGTGGAAATACTGTCAAAGCGCTTTGAGTACCTTGAAGGTAGAAAAGCGCTATACAAGTACAACCCATTTATTATTTATTTATTATAATTCCAACCCTTGATGCGGAGTGCCAAGCAGGGAGGTAATGGGTCCCATTACTCAGCCGGGGTTTGAACTCACAACCTACCGATTTAAGGGCGGACACTCTACCACTAGGCCACTGAGTAGGTTATCATTCCAATTGTTGCTGTTTTTATTGAATGGTATTTGCTTCCGGGTTGTATCCCGCACGTAAAGACTGGCACATGCGCGATACGAAGGGTCCTCTTCGGCCGCACGCACAGTGGTTTCCAGTTACATAATCCAGATGTTAGTCCGACTTTTCAAAAACCGAACACGATCGAATTAAGGTGTTTCCATGGGTTGTAGAATGCTTATTTGGAGCCGAACACGTATTGAATGACTACGTTTCCATGCACTAAATTTGTCTGATTTCTCAAATAATTCTGCTCAAAATAAGCATTCTACAACCCATGGAAACGCCTTAATCAGATCGTGTTTGGCTTTGGAAGAATTAGACTAACACACCTAGATTATGCGATTGAAAGCCAGATCTACCGAGTGGGTGTGGCGGTAACCTTCGTATCGCACATGCGCCAGTCTCAACACGCGGGATATAAGCCTTAAGCGGATCCTGTTAAAAAAAAAGGCAACAACTTGAAGGAAGAAGAGACTGTTTTTTTTTTTTTTTGCTTCTCAAGTTAAAAGAACGGAAGTGCAATGATGGGAACGAAAAAAGAAGCATTTATTTAAAAAGTTTGCGAAGGAAATGAAGAATGCCGGCTTCATTTGAACCCCCAAACAAATACGAGTGAGATGGAAGATAAAGGAGCAGGTATAATACAAGGCAAAGAATAAAGCGTACACAAACCTCTTCATGCTGCGTTTGTGCACCTCACACTGATTATCAATAACTCTGTATTCAACATAAGTGGCAAGCTTGTACAAACAATAGCAACTCTTATCTGAAGCTGTATCAGGGCACAGACATTTTTCCTTTTGCCTTAAAACTCCTTCCATCAATCCCCAGAGCTTATTGAATAAACTTTGAGACATTTGAAAGTTTTATTTCCATTCTCCTCCTGAAAACTCCTTCAAAACAACTCCGTCTTACCAGTCTTTTCTTCGGACCCACATCAAAGCAACTTTAAAGCTTTCTTGGTAGTGGTGTCATGTTTATGGCACAATCAAAGATCATTTCTTGATGCTGTCAACTATTTAACAACAGCATAGTGATTAGATATGTAATATTTGTAAGGTACAACAAGAACTGGGCTGTTGACTTTTAAGGAGCCACAATGATGCCTTGTTTTTGTGTGACGTCATAGGTCAACCGGAAAATCAATACATTTATCCACGCCCGGTGTACGGAAGGCACACGAATCGTTGAATTAGAGTGCGAATAGACACTGGGACTTCACATGTAGGTGTGAAAATACAAAAAACTTAATTATTTGAGGAATCAGACTTATTTCGTGCATGGAAACGTTGTCATTGTGATGTGGTTGAGCTCTTAGGCCTCAACTGGAGGCCAAGAAATGCTGAATGTGCGCCCATCAGCTGGTTGAGTATGGAAGTGGAAAGTTCCAGTTTCTCTGCTAGGTGGTTTCAGAAGACTTCACTGCATTGAGTGGGTAATAAACGTGGTCATGGAGCATAGACTCATGGATCAGAACCACCTGGCATCAGCTTGAACACTGAAAACTGGTGATGGCACTTCCAGCATTACAATGAACTGAAACATTCTGCCAGGTAAACAAAGGAGTGGTTCGAAATGAACCATGTGCTGCGGTCTGGTGTTTTGGTGCTTTAACACGGCATGCTGTTTTCTAATGACAGACTGGGCGGCGGGGACCAAACATCCTGTTGGTGGCCACTTCCATCAATGAGCATCTTATTTGGAGCCTTGCAAGGGCATGGTACTGATAGCTAGACGTCGGTCGTCAACCTACTCCCAAGATGTAAATTACTACCGGTGAGAAATGGTAATAAGTGACAACGCTGGTTGTACTTGTAGATCTATAGCCCTGGTCACAGATCAGAAGATGCGAGTACGGCGGTTTGTGTGAGGGTGTTCGGACATTGGGTATTTGGGCGTGTGCATTTGGGAGTTTGGGGAGGGTTAGGTTGACGTTGGGGATTTAGGCGTGTGCATTCGGGAGGTTGGGGAAGGTTGGGTTAGGTTGACATTGGGTACTTAGGCATGTGCATTCAGGAGACGGGGGAAGGTTGGGTTTGCTTGCAGAGGTGGGGGTGCGTTTTTTTCTGCGGTGAACAGGAAGTGAACACATGTATTTGTGATTGTTGTGATATGTAGAAGCGGTAGGGTTATATATAATTTCATCTGTGCTTCTTCCAACTCCTTTTCGATCTTGTTGAGTTGTGTAATTGTGAGCATGAGATATGATTCAGTGTAACCTTATATGTGTGTCAAAATAAACTCAAGCACATGAAGTTCCTGGATTGGCATAGCTAGTCTTTAGCCTTTAGTTCCAGTCTGTGGAGGTAGCTGAAACTTCAAGTTGCAAAGTGACATCCTTGAAACCTTCAAGATTTGGAGAGAATCTGTAAAAAGGAGGGGTCCAAAAACCCCTGAGGGGTGTGATTAGGAAACATTTGCATTCCAAACTACATTGACAAGAGGAAGGTCTTTAATTATTAGGTTTGCATGTTGTGCAGAGATCTATCTTGGGGCGATTACATGGCATAATTAGAGTCCATTTGTTAACCTTTATTTTCCTCGCCCCCATTACAACCCCCGGTAGGCGCTGAACTCAGTCTGACCTGTGGGAATTCATCGTGGATGTCACGGCGTGCCTTGAAGGGACGAGAGACGCCTTGCAGTCGACCGGGTCACACGTGATGTTCATGACAGCCAACTGAGATCCCGGGAGATGACTAAATTGAGTCTGCGTATTTAACGGGCTGACTGCCCATTTGTGTTTACATGTCGCCATACTGTGATGGTCCGTCTGCTTCAGCAGTCATACTCTTTAATCAGGGTTGTTCGACTTGTTTTGAGGGCCACATTTTCAGAAGCCTAAGAAACCGTGAGAGGTGTCCCTTCACTGTTACTCTTATTTTGTAGGTAATGTTAATGCAAGGCTCTCATAGCCCTTTTAGAAGGAGCGACTCCACCCACATCTTTTTGTTCTAAGACTGTTTAAAATAATGAGGTGAGTAGAATTTAAGTTTACGGCAATGAGCTGGCGACTTGTCCGAGGTGTACCCTGCCTTCCGCCCGAGTAGAGCTGGGATATGCTCCAGGCCCCCATCCCCACGACCCTGAGAGGGACAAGCGGTAGAAAATGGGTGGATGTATAAGATTGAAAGTGTAACACTGTATTCTACAAAACAGGAGTACCGTATTTTTCGGACTATAAGTCGCTCCGGAGTATAAGTCACACCGGCCGAAAATGCATAATAAAGAAGGGAAAAAACATATAAGTCGCACTGGAGTATAAGTCACATTTTTGGGGGAAATTTATTTGATAAAACCCAACACCAAGAATAGACATTTGAAAGGCAATTTAAAATAAATAAAGAATAGTGAACAACAGGCTGAATAAGTGTACGTTATATTACGCATAAATAACCAACTGAGAACGTGCCTGGTATGTTAACTTAACATGTTATGGTAAGAGTCATTCAAATAACTATAACATATAGAACATGCTATACGTTTACCAAACAATCTGTCACTCCTAATCGCTAAATCCGATGAAATCTTATACGTCTAGTCTCTTACGTGAATGAGCTAAATAATATTATTTGATATTTTACGGTAATGTGTTAATAATTTCACACATAAATCGCTCCTAAGTATAAGTTGCACCCCCGGCCAAACTATGAAAAAATCTGCGACTTATAGTCCGAAAAATACGGTAAGTCCAAACAATGGAAATACCAGTGCTCTGAGAGAATGAACCGAGCTATCTAAAGGTTGAGGCAGTCTCTAAAAGGGTCGCCCGTCTCTCATGCTTTTGTCCACCTAGGTGGCTGCGCCTTAAAGGCCTACTGAAACCCACTACTACCGACCACGCAGTCTGATAGTTTATATATCAATGATGAAATCTTAACATTATAACACATGCCAATACGGCCGGGTTAACTTATAAAGTGACATTTTAAATTTGCCGCTAAACTTCCGGTTCGAAACGCCTCTGCGGATGACGTATGCGCGTGACGTAGCCCGGCGAACACGGGTATGCCTTCCACATTGAAGCCGATACGAAAATGCTCTGTTTTCATTTCATAATTCCACAGTATTCTGGACATCTGTGTTCGTGAATCTGTTTCAATCATGTTCATTGCATTATGGAGAAGGAAGCCAAGCAAGCAAAGAAGAAAGTTGTCGGTGCGAAATGGACGTATTTTTCGAACGTAGTCAGCCACAACAGTACACAGCCGGCGCTTCTTTGTTTACATTCCCGAAAGATGCAGTCAAGATGGAAGAACTCGGATAACAGAGACTCTAACCAGGAGGACTTTTGATTTGGATACACAGACGCCTGTAGAGAACTGGGACAACACAGACTCTTACCAGGATTACTTTGATTTGGATGACAAAGACGCAGACGTGCTACTGTGAGTATGCAGCTTTGGCTTTTTTTTGCGTATGTACGTAACTTTTTTAAAATATATAAGCTTTATGAACCTTGGGTTAGGTGAACGGTCTTTTGGGCTGAGTGATTGTGTGTGTTGATCATGTGTTTGAATTGTATTGGCGTGTTCTATGGAGCTAGGAGCTAGCAGAGGAGCTAGGAGCTAGCATAACACGTACCGTACCGTACGTGCGCGTCACGTACTAACTTTTTAAAAATATATAAGCTTTATGAACCTTGGGTTAGGTGAACGGTCTTTTGGGCTGAGTGATTGTGTGTGTTGATCAGGTGTTTGAATTGTATTGGCGTGTTCTATGGAGCTAGGAGCTAGCAGAGGAGCTAGGAGCTAGCATAACAAACACGCAGGTGTTATTATGCAGGATTAATTTGTGGCATATTAAATATAAGCCTGGTTGTGTTGTGGCTAATAGAGTATATATATGTCTTGTGTTTATTTACTGTTGTAGTCATTCCCAGCTGAATATCAGGTACCGTGAGTATGCAGCCTTGGCTGCTAAACATTCGATAACTTGACCGTATGTGCGCGTCACGTACGTAACTTTTTAAAAATATATAAGCTTTATGAACCTTGGGTTAGGTAAACGGTCTTTTGGGCTGAGTGATTGTGTGTGTTGATCAGGTGTTTGAATTGTATTGGCGTGTTCTATGGAGCTAGGAGCTAGCAGAGGAGCTAGGAGCTAGCATAACAAACACGCAGGTGTTTTTATGCAGGATTAATTTGTGGCATATTAAATATAAGCCTGGTTGTGTTGTGGCTAATAGAGTATATATATGTCTTGTGTTTATTTACTGTTGTAGTCATTCCCAGCTGAATATCAGGTCACCCTCGGCTCTCACAGCATCTTCCCTATCTGAATAGCTTCAACTCCCCACTAGTCCTTCACTTGCACTTTACTCATCCACAAATCTTTCATCCTCGCTCAAATTAATGGGGAAATTGTCGCTTTCTCGGTCCGAATCTCTCTCACTTCATGCGGCCATCATTGTAAACAATAGGGAACTTTGCGTATATGTTCAACTGACTACGTCACGCTACTTCCGGTAGGTGCAAGCCTTTTTTTTATCAGATACCAAAAGTTGCAATCTTTATCGTCGTTGTTCTATACTAAATCCTTTCAGCAAAAATATGGCAATATCGCGAAATGATCAAGTATGACACATAGAATAGATCTGCTATCCCCGTTTAAATAAAAAAAATTCATTTCAGTAGGCCTTTAAAGGGTATCGGAACTGAAAGTTGACTTGACGTGTGTGCCGAGCACGCACACATACTCCTCCTTCACTCTCTCCCCAGGCTGGTACTTCATGACACCAGTGTTAATATATGTGTGTGAGAATGCATATGGTGTATTCATTGTGTTTATCTTCTTCGAGCAAAACAAAGGCCAAAACTAGTCATTTCTAAGGTTTTCCAAGGAGTGAAAATATTCCCATCACACTATAATAGATGGATGAACTTGATTCCCGGGCGCGGCCACCGCTGCTGCTCACTGCTCCCCTCACCTTCCAGGGGGTGAACAAGGGGATGGCTCAAATGCAGAGGTTAAGTTCACCACACCTAGTGTGTGTGTGACAATCATTGGTACTTTAACTTTTTAACTTTTTTTATTAAGCCCTCAGAAGAGTACATTTATTTGCCACACAAAATAATAGGTAAACAATAACAGTGCATGATTCTGTAGGCGACTTATCTTCACAGTTTTGCCTCAATAAATGGCAGAAAGTAAAGCACAAGCTATTTGTCTACACCGGTCAGAGATCCTCTATATAGCAGGACTGTTGGGCTGTTTTTACAGTGAGTTGACAAGAAATGTTTGTCTGAACAGTATTTTTTTCTTCTTTCAACCGCTGAAGTCTTCCACAACAGCTGTTTTTCAGGAATCTGCTGTAAAATGTCATGTGTTGAACTGATGTCATTCTGCTGGCTTTTGGCCTGTGGGCTGCCAGTTGAATACCCCTGTCTTAAAGGGGAACTGCACTTTTTGTGGAATTTTGCCTATTGTTCACAATCCTTATGAGAGACAAGACAAAAGTTGTTTTTTTTGCATTTTTTTTGGTAATAATTGTGCCGTTCCAGGTGGCTAGCAATGCAGCTAATGGGAGAAATCCATTCTGCCTCTAAATCACTTTAAAAATGCTTTAAAAAACAGTCAACAATACTTAATTTACATTCCGTAACATGTATAATAACCAAGCTGTAGCAACATTGTTATTGTAAGAGCGAACACTGAGGAACTATTTTTCTAGCGTAGTAACACGTCGTCTTGCGACAGCATGCTACAATGTTAACCGTAAGCTAGCTACGGAAAGGGGTGGGCTTGCTACTGCTTGAACAGCTGAAAGGCTTTTGAGTTTGCAAAACACAATGCGATAGGACAATCATTTATCTGTAAAGTATAATTTTCCTGAGGGAACTCTCCTGAAGGAATCAATAAAGTACTATCTATCTACTATCTATTAGCCCATACTTCATGTTTTGTTCGTACACAGCTAGCTCGACAATGTATGTAGTAGAGGTGCAACAATACACGTATTTGTATTGAACCGTTCGATACAATGGTGGGTTGATCCACTTCTGACAATACGCTTTGTGCTGAGAGCTAAGTGGGTCTGCGCCTCCCACATTCATTCAGACCAAAACAAGCTGCTGAGGCAGAAGTTACATGCAAGGCTATGCCTTCTGTAGCTTGTTGCAACAAGACTAATGCCTCAAATAAACCTGAAATCAAAGATCCTCCACCACCATTCAGATCTGGCGTGTCAACTACTTTGGTTTTTGGTTTTTGCGTATGACCCTGCTGGCAAGCGTGTCGTATACAAAAATACAAAGGTAAGTCGCAAGTGTCACACAATGATAAACTACAACAGTGGAAATAGAACGAACATGACAATGCGTTTATGCCGACATCACCCCGATGCGGAAATAGGTGGAACCAAACAAACACAAAGAGCAACAACCCACAGGCTACAAACTTTACCCGTGGCATTGAGAGAGCTATTCGCACATCATTCGAAGAGGGCAAATAGAAATCGATCGGGCGATTGCTACTTTTATTGATGTCAAAATGAGACCCTTTTCTGTTGTTAAAAATGTCGGGTTCGCTGTGAGCCCTGTTAGAAGATTCCTTCACGAACCTATTTCACCGATACCGTAGTTCCTGCGAAAAAGTAGACAAAAGCCCCATCAGAGACAGCAGTGTCCGTAGCACCCGCTGTTACTCTGCTGTTAAGAATGCACCGCAGAAGATGGGTGATCTATTAGATGCATTCATTTATTTATTTTTTACAAGGTTCTGCTTTTGTTTTATATGGTACTAAGTATGTACAGCATAAACATGGGGCAGGTATAGCTGCATCAGATACATTTAATTTATTTTAAAAACTGTACTTTTCAGTTGAAACAAAAATGTTAATAATTTTAATAAACTACAAGTTTTAAAAAAAAAAAAGGCATGGAAATTTTTCTATTGAAAAAAAGATCGGTCACTCTAAAATTTTGAACCGAACCAAACTGTGAATTTTGTGTATCGTTGCACCCCTAGTATGTAGGTGTTATAACAATAGCATGATGTGCTTTATGTATCATGATCAATATTATAGTAACTCACTTGATGGACAGTCGTGCGTTTGGTCCAGCTGGCCGGGGACATTTTTCCCGGTTTAGTTTCGGCAAGCACTCCATTTATGTGGGCATAGCTTGGCTCCAAGTTCCACATTTACAGCTTTGAGTCACGCCGACCTCACTCTCTCTGTGTCCGTCTACTCAAAAGTTTTACCCTCTCTTTGTGCTCGCTTCTAAAACCAGCAGTTCATTCTCCGTATATTCAGGTTCCAAAGGATAAGGTTGTAAATCCTCCATTTATTAAAAAAAAATAAAAACAGTCCTTTGTCACGTGTTACGAAGTCTGCAATGATTAGAACACTCGCCGGTTTGTTTGGAAGTAGGAACACACATTTATTGCCAGAAGTCGGAAGTGTGTTGCTGTGGACGCGGAACAAAATGCGCTGAGGAAATAAGTTCTGCTAATGCTTGAAATTATCAAAATAAGGTAAATACAGTCAAACCTGTCTATAGGGACCACTCAAGGGAAACAAATAAAGTGGCCACTTTAAGCAGGTTTGCCGTCATTTTGAATTTTTATACACGTTGACCTTTAAACAATTACATACTGTACGTGCATGTATCCGGAATTGTAGTACACCATTTCTAAAATACCGTTTTGCAAGCTTTCTAACGTTGTACAGTGCTTTTGAATTTGAGCCTGCTCATGATGCTGTTTTCCATTCATGCCAGACTTTTGGGGATTAGTCAACTGCGCAAAGCTTGGGGGAGCTTCGAGGAGACTTGCCGAGTTCCGGCGCTGCTGCATGGTCTGGCGGCTCGCAACCCCTCGGTTGAGATCCCGTTCCGGCAGCCCGCTTAAGAAATGAAATTTTATGTACTGTGGTATGGCAAATTTTGATATCGGTGGCCACTATACAAAGTCCAAAAAATGTTTTGGGATGCAAAATGAGTGGCAGCGTTAGACAGGTGGGCACTATTATCTGCGGAAGAAATTTTTGTGGCCACCATAGACATGTGACCGCTAACATAGGTTTGACTGTATTGTACATATTGTTATGAGCGTGTCTGTTACTACATTATATATGTACTTTTAGCCTGTGCATAACAGGTTGATGGAGGGTTTTGAAGCTGTTTGAAAGGGCTTTGATGCTGCCATGGTGTCTACCATAATAGGAAAAATAAAATTAAAGTGCAGTACCCTTCTAAATGCTTCAACTTGTTTTCAAGGCATCCATATTGCCTTTTGATGGCTGTTAGAATATTGTAGCAAATATACATTTAAACACACTGTTTATAGAAATGTACCTTTAAATAAACTAACACCAGAAATCTACATTTAAACACACTGTATACAGAAATCTACATTTAAACACACAGATTACTGAAATTTAAATAACACAATGTATACAGAAATATACATTTAAACACACTGATTACAGAAATATAAATATTAAAACAATGTATAAAGATGTTATTTTATTATATAAAAAGGTCAGTAAATGATTCTATATCATTGTAAAAGCTTTGAAGTGGGAAAGAGGTAGGATTAAATAAGCTTTGCTTCTTCCTACTCCTTTTCGGGCATGATGTAAAATGAAATGATATGAAATTGTGTGATGTATTAAGATGTAAGTGTGTTCATGTTTGAAATAAACTAAAGAAAGAAAGAAAAAGAAAGAAATACACATTCAAACATACTCTGTACAGTGTTTAACCTAAAATGTATTGAACTGACGACAGGCTGTTGGTCTCTCCTGACCTGTCAAGCTGACTCCTAACAAGGACTTGTCTTGTTTTGAGAACATCATTAAGCTGTTATGGCCATTCCTAATCGCTGCACAGTACTGTAACAATGTTGACCGTGTGTCTCGTAAACTCAAAGCTAATATTAATAGAATAATTACACATCCTTTAGATTTAATCAGTTTGATTTAATCGGGCGCTTCCTGATGGCCTTTTTGTGCCAGAGCCACCTGGTCTATTATTCCTTCGTGAGGACTTGTTTGGCCATGGATGGTCCCTCAGGATCCAAGGGACTTGTTGCTCTATGGACTATAGTAAGAGGAAATAATTATTGATCGGGGCTCACTTTTTGGCAGAAGCCGGCTAGTGGAGGCTCCACAAATGGAGCTCACGTAGGCAGCCGATAAGGCCTCTGAAGGAGTGAGACCAATGCTGTCATTTTCATCTGCGTCCTTTGTTTGAATACATGTTGTTAAATCTTTCAGCAAAACCTAGCCTCTGCCTGTTAAATTGAAGAACGTGGGTAGAATCTAACAGTGGCTCAATGCATTTTTATTGTATCAGGAAGGACAGTAATTATTCAGATTTTCTGGGGGCATGACTGTGCAGGAGCAACATGTTCTGCATGATAAAAAAAACAAAAACATGCTGTATGCATGATTGTATGTTTCAGGCAGAGGAAAAAAAGAACTTGACAGTAAATGAGCAGATGGCGTCAATGACTCTCCCGACCAATGTGGTGTGGAAACAAATGTCCTCTCTTGTGAGTTCTCGGTGAAGTCATGCTTGGCGTTCCTTGCCGCCCCCTAGCATGCGTCACTCATGTTGCGTTTGCCGTTGCAGGGACACGAGTCCAGAAGCACAGCCTGCAGACTGCACAGAACCTCCTGCAGGAAGAGGTGGCCCGTGCCGAGGAGCGATCTGAGGTAAAACACCAAGAGCCTTCATTAGCTCATAATGAAAATGAACTGACATATGCGGTGGTGGCTTTCCAGCAACCCAACAGAGCTCCTTGGAATCATTCTCCCGGTAATGTCGCGTCTTTTCCTGTTGCTAGGCAGATTTCATACCGATCAATCCATTCCAATCAGGCTAATGACAATAGTCACAAAACGGGCCAGGCTTATAAAACAAGGGCACTTATTTTTACTTTGTATTAATTTCACAGTCTGTATTAAATATATATTATCCTAGAAAGAATACAGCTTGTAAATATACATGCACATCTGCATGGCTCCCTTCTGGTTACAACAAAGAGCGAGTGATTTATAGGACGTCACATGATCTTTTCTTTGTTTGCGCTGCTGCTTCATACTTGCATTGATCCGCAGTAGGCACCTCCCCCTACCCTAACTCACCCCACGAGGTCCTAATCAATACTTCCGCCTGCACATTAGAGTGTACCAACAACCCCCCTTTCTTATGTTAAGGTAGAAGAATGTAGTTGTGTTTAAAAATGCTTCGGAGGCCGTGCTAGCATACGCATACGTTTCTATTACCATGAGACAATGACTTGAGGATAAAACAAGACTAAAATGCATGATTGTCGTCTTTTTTTTCCCCGACCAATCTTGCTCAAATTTTAGAGATACGTGCTTGTCAGACACTTATAGATATGTACCAAATTTCGTGGCGTTTCGGCCAAACATCCTAAAGTGACTAAGGGTATTTTATGAAGCGCAGTGAGCGGTAGGGTAGGGAAGGGTACCGAATCTGGTACTTTGTTGGCACCGACCAAATCTCGCTGGTCCTACCTGGCACCGATTTGCGTAAACTCCCAACGGTGCCATACTACAGTACATGGGTTGCGCATGACGTCAGACTTAGGCAGCAGTGAGAGACACAGCTAGACTACCTCTAGGTAATGCCGCAATTTCCAATGCCAACAAAGAAATTGACTCAAAACCCACTTGTACGTACGTAACTAATGCAAGACTCCATTTTTTCAAAAAATGTGCTAGCTTGATGCTAATATACATTGGCTTTGCTATTGACATGCTAATGATTAGCATTAGCGATTTTACAAGGCGATTTTAAGTCCTCCAAATGTGTTAATGAAAACTACGACCAGGATGCTCGTTGCATTCAAACAGCTGATGTGTAAAAAGTACAATACTTACAGTATTAACCTTTTTAGGGCGCCACCAAAAACAAACCCTGTAAACTATACACTACTGCCATCTAACGTCTTGGACTTGCAACTGCAACTTAATGTCGTACTTGAAATTAAGACTCAGAAATGTGATAATAAAACAAGATATGTTGGACAGCAGTTTTCATAATCAGCTTTTTAAGTGTTGGAATAAACTGTTATTTTATTTTATAAAGCAATATTTATTAACACACACAAAAGTGCCAAAAATCGGGGACCGTATCAGTTCAAATGTGAACAGTACCCATCTCTAGTGAGCTGAGTGAGAAATTTCAAGTCAGTCAGACGTAATGGGTTTAATAAAATGTGGGAAATGCCTGGTTCTGCTACAAACCACAGCAGCAGGGGGAAAATGGTATCTTTTACTGACAAAAATCTAAAAGGGCTGCATTTATGTCGACTAAAAGACGTTTGCATGGGGTTACATTGCCAAATAGTGGACTGGCATGCACATTACGCCGTTTTTAGTCGCTTTTGTTTTGCCATCTTTAAAAACAGGAAAAACAATCACTTTAAAAAAAAAACAGAGGTTGTTAATTAAGTGAACACCTGCTGGGATTTTTTTGTTGGATGTCTTTTTGTCATCAGTGATTGAAGCAGTGATGCTGGAGATTTAAGGATACAAAGAAATCCGACTCCCTCTTCAATGAAATGCCGTCCAGCCGGTAAGAATGTAAATCTGATAAGCCGGTTTATTTATGGAAGCCTCATTTACATGAATCTCTCGGTTAATTAAGAGCACGTTGACGCTCTCCCGTTCAATTAAAGCCTCGTCGAGCACTTTTATAACGTCCCACTTTGCTCCTTATTGGAATGCGTGGGAATTGCAATGACCCAAATATTAAATAACGCTGTTAGAGTCGCTAAACAGAAATAGATCACTTTCTTTCTTTTTTGACCTATAAATGTCGTTACAATGTCGGATATTTGACAATCGATGCCTTGAAAGCAGGTTCAATGCGTGCCATAGTTACTTATATGGGCATGCCCATGTGAATATTCCCGGCCTGCCCGGTGGATTTGCCCAAGTGGACCTGTAGATTTGTCCAGACAAATGCCAGTACCTTCAACGACGGTGATGAGCTGGTCGTCCGGCGCCATCATTTCCATGATGAAATCACTTCAGGCTTGTCTCTGGCAGACTTTCTGCACTTTTCAAACGCCGCGCCGCCAGAAAAAAGCCACAGGCCTTTCTCTGCGGCTTGCTCTAGGGCAGCTGATTGAATTGCAAGGTTTTTTTCCCCCCCTCTCAGGGGAATGTTTGCAGAACATTTACACGCAAAATGTCTTCCTGTGAAACGGTGAAGAAGTCCCATACGATCGACACGGTTTACAAAGAGCTCAGGGGAGGAGAAAAGGAGCGCTTGATTTTCTCACCCCAGCCCACCTATAGCACACGACTGGTAAAATTAGCCTCATTGGAGCGTTTTTTTTTTTTTTATGCCCGCATTCATCCGTTTGAAGTTACTCATATCGGCCTGAAAATAATCCGTTCATCTTGTGCCCCTACTAAAATATGGCCATGTTGCCAACATGTAACAATATGAACATTTCAAATTACGGTTATCATTAATATCACAGTATTGTTGAATGTGCTGAAAAAGTACTGAAAAAAATAATAGCCCCACAATATACTTTATTGGCAGAAGAAATATGTTATTTGATAATATTGTTCTGGTTACTTAAAGGGTAACTGTACTTTTTGGGGTGGGATTTTGCCTGTGATTTGCAATCCTTATGTAAGACAAGAACACGTTTTTGTTTTTTTAATGCATTCTAAATACTAAATAAATGCGATCAAAAGTCCGCTTTCAATGGAGCTTATGGGCGCCACTCTATTCTGCTCATAAAGCCCTTAAAACATCTACACACTGCTATTAAGGTTTTATACACATGATGTAAGTATATATGTAATGTAGTAACAGGCACATTTATAATAATATTTAATATTTATGTATTTTGCTCATTTTAACCATACGCAGCGCGTTAATTTAAAAAAACGCATCACGACGTTCGCTTTTTTCACCAACATCACTGATTATTACTCACTGCAGACTTCATGAGAGCCAACAAGCATAATAAAATATCACTAGCGTCGTCCCGATACCTATATTTTGGTACCGGTACCAGAATGTATTTTGATACTTTTCTAAATAAAGGGGACCATAAAAAATGGCATTATTGGCTTTATTTTAACAAAAAATCTTATGGTACATTAAACATATGTTTCTTATTGCAAATTTTTAGAGGCGGTATAGTACCGAATATTTATCGCGGTACTATACCAATACCGGTATACCGTACAACCCTAGTGTACAATGTCTGCTGTCATTAGATGAAGAATGACTCATAATCCTCGCAAAGACGAGGGGGGGTGGAACCAAGCGTCTTTTCGTCTCGTTTTACGCCATTTCGGGGTCTAAATTGGCTGTCTAAGTGTACCAAGTTGCCGGATTAAATCCTCATCCTTCTACTATCCAGGTGAGAGAAATGATTTATGGTCTACAATAAACTTCCACGAGCAAGGAAGCAGCTGACCAGTCGATCATGTCAACATTGGCACTCAAGCTTTTGATCATGGTCCCGCTATAAATTGTTCGTCTGCATTAGCGCTTATAATAACAATATAACTAATACTTGGTTAATATTCAAGTCACAAAATGTAAAGTATTGTTGCCGCTTTTTGGATGATGATTTATTGGGTTTTACGGGCGGAATAGAAGACCTCCCATTGGATCCGCTGTAAGCGGACTTGCATTTACATTTATTTACGAGTTAGAATGCATTAAAAAAAATCCATCCGTCGCCATGTCTCTCATAATGATTGTCAACGATAGGCAAAATTAAAAAAAAAAAGTGTAGTTCCCCTTTAAGAACCATATTATTTTTTTCTGAGTGCTTAAATTAGTTTATATTCTTTAGTTTTAATTTGTAAAAGATTTTGTGTTTTCAATGAGACAGAAAAAGTGTGTTGGTTCTGGTTTATGTACCGTTTGGCAAATTCACATCTTGTTGTCATAATGCTTTGAGTATCGTATCGATCTGTCTGAGAGCACAGCCTGTGGGTTTTATGTCCACAATTAAAATATCTTAGTAGCTCAAACAGTAATGTGTTTAGATAAGTCTATTTTGGGGAATGTCTTTTTTTTTTAATGGACAAAGACGTTAATGTCCCTTGTTTTCATGTTAGTGCTAGCCAGCTTATCCAGTAAATGAGCGGTGTCACCGGTCCTTGAGTTAATCAAAGTGTTATCAGTCGCGGTTTTAATATAATTTTTATTTAAAACGCTTATTCTAACTGTGGGATGTTTTACCCGGTCTATAATTACACCGTTTATCGTTACTTACCATTCGTTCTAGGGTTGTACGGTATACCGGTACTACTATCGAGGTACTAATTAATCAAAAACGGTACTATACTCTGTTTGAAAAGTACAGGTACATGATGGTGCGTCGTCACGCCGTGACATTGCTGGTTTTGCGAGCAGACAAGGTGTGTAGACAGAAAAGGGAGAATGGACGCACTTTGGCTTAAAAACTAAAGATAAAGGTGAAGTTATAACACTGAAACACTCTCAGGAAGAAGTGTTTTAAGACATGGCTAGCTAGTGTTTTAGCTTCTTCTAAATCACTAATCCTCCCCTCCATGGCGACGAATAAAGTACGTTTCTTACAAGTATCATCCCTGCAGGACGAGGAATAGCTAAACATGCTTCACTACACACCGTAGGAGAATACAATAGCTAACCGCTAACAGCAAGCTAGCACCCCTGAATGTAAACAAATGCCATGGGTGGATCTACACCTGACATCCACTGTAATGATACCAAGTACAATAGCTTATCTAGTCGATACTACTATGATTACATTAATATTTTTTATCGTCACAAAATCTTTTTTCCTATTTTTAAAATTCATATTATGTTTATAAACTCAGGAAATATGTCCATATAACCAATGTATGATCCTGTAACTACTTGTTATCGGATCGATACCTACATTTGTGGTATCATCCAAAACTAATGTAAAGCATCCAAACAACAGAAGAGTAAGTGATTATTACATTTTAACAGAAGTGTAGATAAAACATGTTTAAAAGAGAAAGTAACCAGATATTAACAGTAAATGAACAGGTGGATTAATAATCAATTTTTACAGCTTGTCCCTCATAATTTGGACGAAATAGAATGATAAATGACACAATAAGTTACTGCATACGTCAGCAGACTAATTAGGAGCCTTTGTTTGCTTACTTACTACTAAAAGACAAGTTGTCTAGTATGTTCACTATTTTATTTAAGGACTAAATTGTTCTTCAATTGCAATCAGAAACATATGTTTAATGTACCTTAAGATTTTTTTCTTAAAATAAAGCCAATAATGCCATTTTTTAGTGGTCCCCCTCATTTAGAAAAGTATTGAAATGTATTTTGGTACCGGTACTAAAATATTGGTATCGGGATAACACTACTTCTTACACAAGACAACATGTTCCAAAAGAACTGAGCGATGGTGAGGATGAGCATTTTGCTGCTAAAACCCAGTGTGCTGCGTCACCGTGACAACCGTCGTCCCGGGGCCCTCTTGTCCCGAAAGCAAATCCGGCGGCCTCCCGCAGCGAGCGACGTGACAGGAGCTGATTACTGGACACTCGATGAGAACTCCCAGATGGACGGGCTTCAAACCTCTTAGTCCTGGGAACTCATCCGGGGCTTTTCATTCATTGCCAAAAGTAACAGTGTTGTCGTCCGGGCCTTTGTTGCGTACAGTGAATTATTACAACGGACAAACCGGGCTAAAGTTCACGTGTAAACATCCCGCCGCTTATTAAATTCTCCGCAGAGGATTTTGTTTGAAGGCCCCCGTCGCCCCTTTGTGTGCATCGTTGTCTTTATTTTGTCTGGCCTGCTTCACAGGAGCTGCTGGACAAGTTCATGGAAGGGAACGTGAGCCTGGATGAGTTCTTGGACTCCTTCCAGGGCTCCAGAAGGACTTATCATATCCGGCGAGCACAAGCGGAGAAGATGCAAGAGTTGAGCCGCGCCAAGAGGCAGGCGGGCAAAGGCAGCAAGGAGAAGGAGGAGACGGCGGCGAAGGTCCCGTCCGAGCGGCTCCTCCCGGACCCGCCGCGGCCCAACGGCCTGGTAGCGCAGGGACCTCTCCGGGTGTTCCAGGTGCGCTACGGACTCACGCCGGCCATCCTCCTCCCGCATTACCCCGCGTCTCCGCCCAACCACCAAAGCAGGACTCCCCCGCCGGAGCCTCACCAAGGACACGTACTCGCCTCCGGAGGCGCCCCGGGGCACAGACAACCAGTCGGCCTCAGGGTCATCGGGCAGCTGCCGGGGGGCTGGCCGGCTCACGGGCGACCCGTGCGGCTGCAGCAGCTCTACAGGCCCAACCCCCAACAGCCCGAACCGCCATTTCGATAGTACCACAAACACCCGCTTTGAAAGGTCTGGGATCCTAAGAAAGACGGGGGTCCGCTTCTTTCATGTTACAAAAGAGCGACAGCGGCGAAAATGGCGTTCTGTACAAACCCTCGTTTGACGCTCCTGAACGAG
>NC_084735.1:79944219-80021719 GCF_033978785.1 Entelurus aequoreus
GTGTGTGTGTGTGTGTGTGTGTGTGTGTGTGTGTGTGTGTGTGTGTGTGTGTGTGTGTGTATATATATATAATATATGCTAATTTAAGAAAGAGACAGATAGACGACAAGTTAATCCCTACAAGCCTGTTTCGTGGTTGCCCACATGTCAGGGGATTTAATGAGAATGTGCTTTACCATCACTTATATCCAAAATGATTAACATAATGGTGATGGTCTAATCTACGTACCGTATTTTTCAAACTGTAAGGCGCACTTAAAATTAATTTTCTCAAAAATCGACAGTTCGTCTAATGTACGGAATAATTCTGGTTGTGCTTAGCGACGTCGAAGCAATTTCATTTGGTGCATAGTGTAATAAGTGTGACCAGTAGATGGCACTCACACATAAGAGATACGTGTGGAGTGCAAGATGACACTAGCAAGCAAGCCCTAAACTTTGATGTTTTATTAGCGCTCCAAAATATGTCAAAATGTTTTAGTACGACTTTGGTAAGCTACGAAGCCGCACCGCTTGATGGATTGTCGGCGCATTACGGCTACTGTAGTTATACATGCTGTCCTTCAACCTACGGGTATTATTATGGTATGTGCATAAGGATAGCTAACGTTAGCTAGCAGGAACGCTATCATTAGCTAACAACACACAATGTTGCGGATGGGCTTAGTTACGTCATTAAGTGCTGAAAGCCATAAAAGGGCGGGATATAATGCTATAAAAATGGGACCCATTACCTCCCTGCTTGGCACTCAGCATCAAGGGTTGGAATTGGGGGTTAAATCACCAAAAATGATTCCCGGGCGCGGCGCCGCTGCTGCCCACTGCTCCCCAAGGGGATGGGTCAAATGCAGAGGACAAATTTCACCACACCTAGTGTGTGTGTGACAATCATTGGTACTTTAACTTTAACTTAACTTAAAACACATTGGAAAGTTATTGCCCTCTTGGCATCTGCGTACAAGTTAGAAAAAGCTCCTTTAAAATAGGCCAAAAATGCGTTAAACTTACTAATTTTGTTCACTTCCTGTGTTTAACATGTAGCAACTTAGCTTTTTTTTTAATCAGAGAAGGAAGAGATTCACACAATTTGGACTGACAGTAATAAAAACATTTTATCCGTGGACTTTGGACATTAAACAATCACCAACTTTGTATATTTTAAGAGTCATAACAGTGCACAAAAATATGATCCAAATGCGTCATCAGCGTTTCCTAGTGTTTAACTAAACAAATATTCTTTTATATTCCGGAAAAAAGAAAATGAAAGCAACTGGACCAATAAGTCCCACCACATAGCTTCAATTTATTATGTTTTAAAATTATTATTGTTATCTTCTAACCCGCATTCTCTCAAATAGCCTCTTACAGACACTGTGCGAGTCATCTCAAATAAATCTTAAAATGTTATTATAATATATAATATCAGAAAATATACAGTCATGTATACACTATCGTATTTTTCGGACTAATAAGTGAACCGGTATATAAGCCGCAATTATAGGGAATTTTTCTCCCATTTATTAACCGCTTCGGGCTATAAGACGCACGTATATACGTTGTGAAATTAGTTATTTACACAGAAATATTCTGTAAATGTTTATTTACATACCTTAATTGTTTCCAAACTGTCTGTAACACGGCAGTAAAACGGTTGATCAAACAAAACAGAAGTCATCGTCATGGACCCACTAGTTGCGGAAGCTGTCAATCAATCGATTGATTGATTGATTGATTGAAACTTTTATTAGTAGATTGCACAGTTCAGTACATATTCCGTACAATTGACCACTAAATGATAACACCCGAATAAGTTTTTCAACTTGTTTAAGTCGGGGTCCACGTAAATCAATTCATGGTAGAAATCAATCAATGTTTATTTATATTGCCCTAAATCACAAGTGTCTCAAAGGGCTGCACAAGCCACAACGACATCCTCGGTTCAGATCAGAAGCTAGCTCTCCAATCAGCTTAATAGACTCAATAACTCCACGGTGACGTTTTGGTGAATTTACAAAACTGAAACAATACAAAAAGAATGTTATTGTAAGTTAATAATACTAACACAGACACGCGTTAGCGTATTAGCTATTGCTAACGGTGTTAGCGTCATCACATTACAATAGCACGTACGAATATGCATGAAAACACTCCTACAGACATCACACATGGGACTGTTTAGTAAGTATAAATAGTTGTAGTTGTATTGTAAAACTTACAAACGTTGCTTGGAGTGATGAATGAAGAATCCATACGAGTAAAAACGCTACAGACAGCTCGAAGACTGTACAGTACTCCGGTTGAGGGAGGAAAAGGAGCACTTGTGGAAGGACACTGCAGCACCTGCAGTGTGCAAACTCATCCAAAAGATGGCGCCATAGCACAAACAATAAAACACCTTCTCAGTGTGTTTGCTTGTTTGTTTGTTTTCACCTCAGTGAAGAAAAATACATAAATTAGCCGCACCGTCTTATAAGCCGCGGGGTTCAAAGTGTAGGGAAAAAAATAGCGGCTTATAGTAGATATTTACTGTTATACAAGCTGTACACTGATTACTCTGAAGTAAATCTAAGTTGGTATAAAGATAAAATGTGAGGAATGATATTAAGGTGATGATAAAAGATTGTAAAAATATGATAGGTATTGTCTGAAAAATACTGTCTTCTCTAATAGGCAGCACCTCACCTTTAATAGAGCCCTACTGCTCTCTGCTGTTGAGTAAATCTCAAAAAAGCCATTTTGTTATTTGAGGAAATGTTTGCTATTAAAGCCCTAAAATGGAAAAGTACGACATGTGCCAATCGCTTTCAACACAACAGTGTTTACCGTCCCTGCCCCCCGCCTTCTTACGCTATTCCCGCCGCCACCGAATTTATGTGGACGTAACGTGAAACGGCGGGTAAAGGTGCCAACTGATGCAACTGAGCACTGGTTGTCTGGAGAAGCACTTTTTGATCCACTCAGGAATGAAAAAAAACCCTCGCGTCAAAGTCATGTTTGTCGTATTTGGGGAATCTTTGTCATATTTCACCTGCACAACGGCTGAAAACAAATGTAGTCATTAAAGCAAACGACATAACCGTGCTCAAATGTTTTTTTATGTCCGCGTCTTTTCTATTCAGGATTCTTCCCCAGCAGTCTACTTGTAAACACAAAAGTATTGGGACACAAGTTGTCTCCAAACTGGAAATATGAATTACCGTATTTTTCGGAGTGTAAGTGGCTCCGGAGTATAAGTCGCACTGGAGTTTAAGTCGCATTTTTTGGGGAAATGTATTTGATAAAACCAAACACCAAGAATAGACATTTGAAAGGCAATTTAAAATAAATACAGAATAGTGAACAACAGGCTGAATAAGTGTACGTTATATGAGGCATAAATAACCAACTGAGAACGTGCCTGGTATGTTAACGTAACATATTATGGTAAGAGTCATTCAAATAACTATAACATATAAAACATGCTATACGTTTACCAAACAATCTGTCACTCCTAATCGCTAAATCCCATGAAATCTTATACATCTAGTCTCTTACGTGAATGAGCTAAATAATATTATTTGATATTTTACGGTAATGTGTTAATAATTTCACACTTAAGTCGCTCCTGAGTATAAGTCGCACCCCCGGCCAAACTATGAAAAAAAACTGCGACTTATAGTCCGAAAAATATGGTATTCAAATTAGGTAGTTGTTTTTTTTGTTGTTGTTGTTGTTGTTGTTGGGGGGGGGTTTGCCGGCGCGTTCGCATGTCATTGGAGCTGAGACGCGCGAGGCTGCTGCTTCAGATCATTATTATGATCCATGTCTAGGCCCATCAGCTCCCAGCTAATAATAGCCGAGTCTGCACTGGAAGAATAAGAAGAAAGAAAAAAAGTCACCTGCTGACATGTGGCAATACTGTGCCATTGTAGCAAATAGAAAACATAAAAACTATTGAGCCAATGAGTTTTATTGTCCATTATTACCCACATTTTTTAATTTAATTTTTCCAAAATTGTATTTTCATAATTATTTTCTTAATAATAAATTAATGCATTTTTAGATGATTTTTTTCCTTAAGTGCTTTTGTATTGGCTCAAGTTGTGCAGGTGTACCTAATGTTATGTCCGGTAATTCAAACCACGTCATTGAAGGCTGCTGGAGGAACTTCCTGTGCATGCTGGTACGGTACGGTGTGTAACGGGACAGTATTGGACTCTGCGATTAGCGATTTCCTCTCCCGACGTTCAAGTGCTCTTATACGCAACGTGTTTACAGGTGACATCATTCCCATTCGCCTCTCATGGAGTTGTCAATAAAGCACATTTGCTACTCTTGACTCTTTTTTTGTTATTTTTATCGAGCCAACTTGCTGGATGCGTGCAACCATTGATATTCCTAATATTTATAAAGGGTCTATTCTATGTTCTTCAGCTTCAGAACTTTTTACAGCTCAAAAATCAAAGGATGGTGTGTCAAACTCTCATTTTTGTGGAGGCCACATATACAGTGGATATAATTAGCCTCCTTACATAATTTGCATAGGCAACTGTTTTTTTATTATTGTACAGGTTGATTGTACAATTCAAGGTGACAAGCAGATATTTTATTTTTAATAACTTGTAAAAAAACAAAACATGCTTGGAATATCTTGTTGCATGAACAGATGATTATATTAAAGTGTAGAACATATGCAATTGCATGCAGTACATTTTTCTGTCAAAATGGGGGGGGAAAGCAATGACATTTAACCAGAAAGAGCTTTATTATTTCACAGGGCACGTTACATGACATGGCGGGCCACCTTGGGCCTTAAATGACGTAGTAGGCGAGCCACATTAAATGAAGTGGTGGGCCAACTCAAATGATGTAGCAAAAAACCTATATGGTGTGGTGGGCGGGCCACTTTAATGACATGACGAGCCAACTTTAAAGACGTAGTGAGCCACATTAGATGCTACCTTGGGCCTTAAATGATGTGGTCTTTGGCCTAAAGTGACTTGGTTTTAAAAATGACTTGACGGGCCTCCTTAAATGATATGGCGGGCCACCTTAAATGAAGTAGCGGGCCACCTTTGGCCTTAAATGGTGTGTTGTGCAAGCCACATTAAATGACACGGTAAGCCACTTTGGGCTTTAAATGAAGTAACGAGCCACATTGGGCCAATTTGGGCCTTAAACGAGATGGTGGGCAGGCCAGATTAAATGGTGTGGCGGGCCACTTTAAATGAAGTAGGGGGCCACCTTTGGCCTTAAATGGTGTGGTGTGCAAGCCACATTAAATGACACGGTAAGCCACTTTGGGCTTTAAATGACGTGACGAGCCACATTGGGCCTTAAATGATATGGTGTGCGGGCCACATTAAATTACATGGCGGGTCCCATTAAATAATGTAGCGAGCCACCTTCAATGGTGTGGTGGGTGGGCCACATTAAATGAAGTAGCGGGCCACCTTTGGCCTGAAATGGTGTGGTGGGCCACATTAAATGATGTGACAGGCCAAGTTAAATGAAGTAGCGGGACACCTTTGACCTTAAATGGTGTGGTGTGCAAGCCACATTAAGTGACCCGGTAAGCCACTTCGGGCCTTAAATGACGTGACGAGCCACTTTAAATGACATGACGGGCCAGATTAAATGACATGATGGGCCACATTAAATGACATGATGGGCCACTTTAAATGACATGATGGGCCACATTGGGCCTTAGATGATATGGTGTGCGGGTCGCATTAAATAATGTAGTGAGCCACCTTAAATGGTGTGGTGGGTGGGCCACTTTAAATGAAGTAGCGGGCCACTTTAAATGAAGTAGCGGGCCACCTTTGGCCTGAAATGGTGTGGTGGGCCACATTAAATGAAGTAACGGGCGGTGTGGTGTGCAAGCCACTGACATTGTAAGCCACGTCGGGCCTTAAAAGACGTGATGAACCACATTAAATGACATGACGGGCCACATTAAATGACATGACGGGCCACATTAACTGATATGACGGGCCACATTAAATGATATGACGGGCCACATTGGGCCTTAGATGATATGGTGGGCGGGCCACATTAAATGAAGTAGCGGGCCACTTTTGGCCTGAAATGGTGTGGTGGGCCACATTAAATGATGTGACGGGCCTCATTAAATGAAGTAGCGGGCCACCTTTGGCCTTAAATGGTGTGGTGTGCAAGCCACCTTATTTGACATGGTAAGCCACTTCGGGCCTTAAATGACATGGTTGGCGGGCCATATTGAATAAAGTGGCGGGCCACCTTGGGCCTTAAATGATGTAGTGGGCGGGCCACATTAAATGATGTGACGGGTCACCTTGGGAATTAAATGACATGGTGGGCCACATTGGGCCTTAAACAACATGGTGGGGGGATTACATTAAATTACGTGACGGGCCTCTTTAAATGACGTAGCGGGCCACTTTAAATTATATGGTGGGCCACAAGTTTAACATATGTGGCCTAAGTTTACCAGAAATAAGGTTGGTAAACAATTAGTAACAAACCACATCAAGTTGCACCTCAAATTAAAGTGCTAAGCGAGGGCTTTCCATTCATGTAGTCATTTTGTCATCATGGTTTCATATGTCTGGGGAAATTTTACTAGTGATATCACGTTGGCCCATGAGTTAATTCCAAACTTGGGAGCAATTAACTTTTTTGGATTCACAAGTCTTTGCAGTTTTCAACAATAAATCGAATATTTTCATAATTACAGCATAAAAACTTGTTTACTTTTTTTAATATAATGAGAGCCCTCTAGACATGAAATAACACCCACATAGTCCCATGTATAGTCCTTTAATCCAATATAGTAACGCTGCCTCAGGCTGAGCCAATCAGTGGCCACGATACTGAACAGTGCGCTGTGATTGGTTGGTCTGGTGGCCAATACTGTATTATTGATCTTTTTTGTTCATTTAGCCATTTTTATGGTTGAAAATGCTAAATAATATATACTTTAAAAAATTGTCATCGTTATACCCAGTTAACATTAAAAAAAATGTCATGAAAAGACATTGGAGACATTTTGGCTTTGTTTGAGACGCTCTACTTAAATTATTGATGGTGCGATCTGAGAGTAAGATCGAGGAGATGTAATTGTTGTGATGAGGGCGCGCTGTCAACGCGCAGCTCTGGCGCCCTCTAGTGGTCGGTTGTCAAACGCGCTGCTATCTTGCTCTGCTTGTTGTGTTGCGCGGCAGTGTTACAACGCCCTCTTGTGGACACATTCAGTACTTCAGTCACGTGACCCACCAAAAACTCATTAAAAAAATTATTATTAAGCAGAAAAAAAAACACCAGCAAGGGACTCAAATGTGGAAAAATATGTTTTATCTTCAGTTACTTGACTTCACAATGGTTGCATTTAGCAGCTGTGCTCTTAAAGCAGATCTGTCACTACCAGTTGGTGTTTAATGACAAAGTGCAAAAAGGTTATGTTATTCTATTTTTAATCATTTTTACTTTCCCCCAGTGTAGTTTTTCATTAAAACAGGCTCAGACCTTAATCTTCTCAAATACTACCTACTGTGCCCGACAATGCAGGACCTCCACTTTTTTTATTCATTTTAACGTCCTTCAAAGTCAGGCTAAAATGGGGCCCTAAGCAAAAGTTTGTTTGGAGGCCCCCGGCACCTCTTACAACGATTTTCCCATTAAAGGCAATGCAATAACACGTGTCCTATGGCCGACGTTATGTCAACAACAATAAGATTGTATGAAAGTAATTTGCGTTTTTATAAATAATAAAAATGGTATTAGTAATTCTACAATGAATTAAGGCTACATGAGGGTTGTTACCTTTTTATCGTAATAGCTTCTTTTTACACTTGTTTTTTTTGTTTGTTTTTTTTTAAACTACATGACTTTACATTGTTGTCCTGGCTGCTCAGGACAACATGGCCAACGGGACCATAAATCAACACTAATAATAAAGTATGAAAATAAGCTGCATTTTTATGAGTAATTATCGTAATTTTACACGAGTTAAGGCTACATATGGGCTTTGGTCATTTTTTTAGCTTCTTTTTACACTTTCATCGTAATAGCGGTTATCTCCACTTGTAACAACGTTACCATTTTTTTGTAAAAGTGCAATGCATGCAGGGAAGAGCTAATAACTACAATATTAATTTCACGTCATTTAAGGCGACATTAGGGGTTTCTGTGTTATTTATCGTAATTGCGGTTATCTTCTTTTTACACTTTTTTTAAAGTGTGATGCATGACGTCTTCGTGCGGGGAAATATTAGTACTTTTGTATTAAGGTTTTTAAATTTTTATCGTAATAGCGTTTAGCTTCTTTTTACACCCGAGAATTTCTTCTTTTTTTTTAAAGTGCATGACTTGTAATCCTCCCTTTTACGTTATCCTGGCTGCTCAGGACAACATGGCCGACAGGACCGTAAATCAACAATAATAATAATAATAAAGTATAAAAATGAGCTGAAATTTTGCTCGAGTTAAGGCTACATCAGGTTTTTGATCTTTTTACACCTTTACGTTTTTTATCGTAACTGCGGTTATCTTCTTTTTACACTTGTGACGTTACAATTTCTTGTAAAAGTGCAATGCAATGTTAACAATTTTGGCATCAGTTAATGCTACAAAAAGGTTTCCGTGTTTTTGTCGTAATAGCAGTTAGCTTCTTTTTACACTTGTAACAATGTTACCATATTTTTAGCTGCAATGCAGGGGAAGAGTTAGCAATTATAGTATTAGTACTTTTCTATCAGTTAAGGCTACATTAGAGATTTTACGTTTTTGTTTCAACAGCTGTTATCTTCTTTTTACACTTGAAACAATGTTACAATTTTTCTGTAAAAGTGCGATGCATGATGTTTTCATGCGGGGAAAAGTCAATCATAATAATAATCAGTTTGTATAAGTTAAAGGTTACACAAGGTTTTATACGTTGTTATCATAATAGTGATTGGCTTGCTTGTAAGAACGTAAACATTTTAGTGCCATGCATGATGTCGTCATACGGGGAAAAGTTACAAGGCATAAGTCGTTTCTATGTTTTTATCGTAATAGCATTTAGCTTCTTTTTACACTTATAACAACGTTACAATTTTTTTCTTTTTAAGTGCAATGCATGTCTTCATGCGGGGAAGAGTTTGTAACCAGTTTTGTATCTATTAAGGCTACATAATTGTTTCAGTGTTTTATCGTAATCACTCGTATCTTCTTTTTACACTTCTTCTTTAGTGCAATGCATATATTAAATGCAGGGAAGAGTTAGTACTCATTGAAGTAGTAATTTTGTATCAATTAGGCTACATTTGGGTTTTTCGATTTTTATCGTAATAGCGATTTGCTACTTTTTACACACGTAACGTTACATTTTTTTATTTTTTTTATTGCAATGCATTGTGTCTTCATGCGGGAAAGAGTTAGTAATCATTAAAGTAGTAATTTTGTATTAATAAGGTTACATTCAGGTTTTTCCATTTTTATCGTAATAGCGGTTAGCTACTTTTTACACTTGTAACGTTACATTTGTAGTTTTTTTGAAGTGCAATGCATGATGTTTTCATGCGGGGAAGAGTTAGTAATCAATGAAGTAGTCATTTTGTATTAATTAGGCTACATTCGGGTTTTTCCATTTTTATCGTAATAACGGTTAGCTTCTTTTCACATTTGTAAAGTTACATTTTTATTTTTTTTAAGTGCAATGCATGATGTCTTCATGCGGGGAAGAGTTAGTAATCATTAAAGTAGTAATTTTGTATCAATTAGGCCTACATTTGGTTTTTTCGATTTTTATCGTAATAGCGGTTAGCTTCTTTTTACACTTGTAACGTTAAATGTTTTGTTTTTTTAAGTGCAATGCATGATGTCTTTATGCGGGGAAGAGTTAGTAATCATTAAAGTAGTCATTTTGTGTTAATTAGGCTACATTCGGGTTTTTCGATTTTTAGCGTAAAAGCAGTTAGCTTCTTTTTACACTTGTAACGTTACTTTCTTTGGTTTTTTAAGTGCAATGCATGATGTCTTCATGCGGGGAAGAGTTAGTAATCATTAAAGTAGTAATTTTGTATCAAATAGGCCAACATTTGTTTTTTTCGATTTTTATCGTAATAGCGGTTAGCTTCTTTTTACACTTGTAACGGTAAATGTTTTTGTTTTTTTAAGTGCAATGCATGATGTCTTCATGCGGGGAAGAGTTAGTAATCATTAAAGTAGTAATTTTGTATTCATTAGGCCAACATTCCTTTTTTCCGATTTTGATTGTAATAGCGATTAGCTTCATTTTACACTTGTAACATTAAATGTTTTGTTTTTTTAAGTGCAATGCATGATGTCTTTATGCGGGGAAGAGTTAGTAATCATTAAAGTACGTTTGTAGTAATTTTGTACTAATTAGGCTATATTTGGGTTTTCCGATTTTTATCGTAATAGTGATTAGCTTCGTTTTACACTTGTAACATTTAATGTTTTGTTTTTTTAAGTGCAGTGCATGATGTCTTTATGTGGGGAAGAGTTAGTGATCATTAACATAGTAATTTTGTATCAATTAGGCTAAATTCGGGTTTTTGGATTTTTATCGTAATAGCGGTTAGCTACTTTTTACCCTTGTAACGTTACATTTTTAGGTTTCTTTAAGTGCAATGCGTGATGTCTTCATGTGGGGAAGAGTTAATAATCATTAAAGTAGTAATTATGTATTAATTAGGCTACATTTGGGTTTCCCGATTTTTATCGTAATAGCGGTTAGCTACTTTTTGCCCTTGTAACGTTACATTTTTAGGTTTCTTTAAGTGCAATGCATGATGTCTTCATGTGGGGAAGAGTTAATAATCATTAAAGTAGTAATTTTGTATGAATTAGGCTACATTTGGGTTTTCCGATTTTTATCGTAATAGCGGTTAGCTACTTTTTACCCTTGTAACGTTACATTTTTAGGTTTCTTTAAGTGCAATGCGTGATGTCTTCATGTGGGGAAGAGTTAATAATCATTAAAGTAGTAATTTTGTATTAATTAGGCTACATTTGTGTTTTCCGATTTTTATCGTAATAGCGGTTAGCTACTTTTTGCCCTTGTAACGTTACATTTTTAGGTTTCTTTAAGTGCAATGCATGATGTCTTCATGTGGGGAAGAGTTAATAATCATTAAAGTAGTAATTTTGTATGAATTAGGCTACATTTGTGTTTTCCGATTTTTATCGTAATAGCGGTTAGCTACTTTTTGCCCTTGTAACGTTACATTTTTAGGTTTCTTTAAGTGCAATGCGTGATGTCTTCATGTGGGGAAGAGTTAATAATCATTAAAGTAGTAATTTTGTATGAATTAGGCTACATTTGGGTTTTCCGATTTTTATCGTAATAGCGGTTAGCTACTTTTTGCCCTTGTAACGTTACATTTTTAGGTTTCTTTAAGTGAAATGCATGATGTCTTCATGTGGGGAAGAGTTAATAATCATTAAAGTAGTAATTTTGTATTAATTAGGCTACATTTGGGTTTCCCGATTTTTATCGTAATAGCGGTTAGCTACTTTTTGCCCTTGTAACGTTACATTTTTAGGTTTCTTTAAGTGCAATGCGTGATGTCTTCATGTGGGGAAGAGTTAATAATCATTAAAGTAGTAATTTTGTATGAATTAGGCTACATTTGGGTTTTCCGATTTTTATCGTAATAGCGGTTAGCTACTTTTTGCCCTTGTAACGTTACATTTTTAGGTTTCTTTAAGTGAAATGCATGATGTCTTCATGTGGGGAAGAGTTAATAATCATTAAAGTAGTAATTTTGTATTAATTAGGCTACATTTGGGTTTCCCGATTTTTATCGTAATAGCGGTTAGCTACTTTTTACCCTTGTAACGTTACATTTTTAGGTTTCTTTAAGTGCAATGCATGATGTCTTCATGTGGGGAAGAGTTAATAATCATTAAAGTAGTAATTTTGTATTAATTAGGCTACATTTGTGTTTCCCGATTTTTATCGTAATAGCGGTTAGCTACTTTTTGCCCTTGTAACGTTACATTTTTAGGTTTCTTTAAGTGCAATGCGTGACGTCTTCATGTGGGGAAGAGTTAATAATCATTAAAGTAGTAATTTTGTATTAATTAGGCTACATTTGTGTTTTCCGATTTTTATCGTAATAGCGGTTAGCTACTTTTTGCCCTTGTAACGTTACATTTTTAGGTTTCTTTAAGTGCAATGCATGATGTCTTCATGTGGGGAAGAGTTAATAATCATTAAAGTAGTAATTTTGTATGAATTAGGCTACATTTGGGTTTTCCGATTTTTATCGTAATAGCAGTTAGCTACTTTTTGCCCTTGTAACGTTACATTTTTAGGTTTCTTTAAGTGCAATGCATGATGTCTTCATGTGGGGAAGAGTTAGTAATCATTAAAGTAGTAATTTTGTATTAATTAGGCTACATTTGGGTTTCCCGATTTTTATCGTAATAGCGGTTAGCTACTTTTTGCCCTTGTAACGTTACATTTTTAGGTTTCTTTAAGTGCAATGCGTGATGTCTTCATGTGGGGAAGAGTTAATAATCATTAAAGTAGTAATTTTGTATGAATTAGGCTACATTTGGGTTTTCCGATTTTTATCGTAATAGCAGTTAGCTACTTTTTGCCCTTGTAACGTTACATTTTTAGGTTTCTTTAAGTGCAATGCATGATGTCTTCATGTGGGGAAGAGTTAATAATCATTAAAGTAGTAATTTTGTATGAATTAGGCTACATTTGGGTTTTCCGATTTTTATCGTAATAGCGGTTAGCTACTTTTTACCCTTGTAACATTACATTTTTAGGTTTCTTTAAGTGCAATGCGTGATGTCTTCATGTGGGGAAGAGTTAATAATCATTAAAGTAGTAATTTTGTATGAATTAGGCTACATTTGGGTTTTCCGATTTTTATCGTAATAGCGGTTAGCTACTTTTTGCCCTTGTAATGTTATATTTTTAGGTTTCTTTAAGTGCAATGCATGATGTCTTCATGTGGGGAAGAGTTAATAATCATTAAAGTAGTAATTTTGTATGAATTAGGCTACATTTGTGTTTTCCGATTTTTATCGTAATAGCAGTTAGCTACTTTTTGCCCTTGTAACGTTACATTTTTAGGTTTCTTTAAGTGCAATGCATGATGTCTTCATGTGGGGAAGAGTTAATAATCATTAAAGTAGTAATTTTGTATGAATTAGGCTACATTTGGGTTTCCCGATTTTTATCGTAATAGCGTTTAGCTACTTTTTGCCCTTGTAACGTTACATTTTTAGGTTTCTTTAAGTGCAATGCGTGATGTCTTCATGTGGGGAAGAGTTAATAATCATTAAAGTAGTAATTTTGTATGAATTAGGCTACATTTGGGTTTTCCGATTTTTATCGTAATAGCGGTTAAAGTGCGATGCCTGCGTAACTTTTTAATGTGACCCCCGCCATCAAAGCTACGATGGTCAATTTTTTTTATTTTTTTTTCCACAGAGCTTTACTTCTTTTTACAGTTGCGGAACAGACGATCTCTAGGGTTCTTCCGTCTTTGGAAAAGCGCGTCGGCCTCACATCTTGGTGACGTCCACGCCGTCGTGAATGTCGATGACGTGGAAGCCCAGGTTGTCGACGCCCATCTTCTCCGTGTGCCGCTTCCTGTTCGGCAGGTCCACGTTGCCGTCGAGGCAGCGGGCGCAGTGCGGCGTGCCCACCCGCACGCTTTTGGAGAAGTTGGAGAAGTCCACGCAGTACTTGCCGGTCCTGGTGCGCGAGATGATGGGCAGGAAGTTGTGCCCCCACTGGATCTCCTGCGGCGTGTAGGAGGTGCGCACCTGGCAGGAGGAGCTGGTGGACTCGGCGATGCCGTCCAGGAAGACCACCAGCTCGAAGTCCTGCTGGGGGAGGGTGTCGGCCGACAGCTCGTAGAAGGGACTGGAGCGCTCGATGGCGTGGTAGAGCGTCAGCGGGCAAACGAAGAACAGGTTGTCCTTGCCGGAGTCCACCGTGAAGGCGATGTCCAGCTGGTCCAGGATGAAGGTCTCGCCGTCGGGCGTGGTGGTGGTCCTCAGCAGCTTGCCGTAGATCTGGCTGCCGATGAGCAGGGTCTTGCGGAGGTTGGCCACGCGGATCAGGAGGCACAGCTTCCCTTTCCGGAGGCAGATGACGGCCACGTGGCTGAAGCTCACCGTCTTGGCGCGCCGCTTGGGCAGCGAGATCTTGGCCAGGATGACGCCGCACATGAAGCTGTTGATGAACACGCCCGCCACCGACTGCAGCACGATGACGGCCACCGTGCCGGGGCACTGCCCCGTCAGCGCCCGGCCGCCGTAGCCGATGGTGGTCTGCGTCTCCAGCGAGTAGAGGAAGGCGGTGGTCAGGCTGTTGACGTTGGCCACGCACATGACGTGGCCGTCCACGCCGCCCGGCGCCGCCAGGTCCCCGTTGCTCTTGGCGATCCAGTACCACAGCAGGCTGAA
The DNA here is from genome assembly GCF_033978785.1 of Entelurus aequoreus. Taxonomy (NCBI): domain Eukaryota; kingdom Metazoa; phylum Chordata; class Actinopteri; order Syngnathiformes; family Syngnathidae; genus Entelurus; species Entelurus aequoreus. Next base: position 79,958,623 of record NC_084735.1, read on the forward strand.
CACGAACCAGCTGCCCGTGAAGGACGCCACGAACAGGAGGAGCACGAAGCGCCAGCGGATCTCCACGAAGGTGGTCCAGAAGTCCACCAGGTAGGCCATGTGGTTGCCCGACTCCAAGTTGCCAAACTCGATGTTGCAGCGCCCGTCTTTGGTGACCAGGCGGGCTCGGCGGCTCGGGGGCCCGCACGGCTGGACCATTCTGGAACCTCAATCGACAAAGGTATTGATTGGGTCACCTACAGGAAGTGGAAAATGATTAAAAAACTATAAACAAAAGTATTGGGACACTTGCAGGAAGTGGAAAATGATTATAAAACTATAAATAAAGTATTGGGACACCTAGTGGAAGTGGAAAATGATTATAAAACTATAGACAAAAGTATTGGGACACCTACAGGAAGTGGAAAATGATTATAAAACTATAGACAAAAGTATTGGGACACCTACAGGAAGTGGAAAATGATTAAAAACTATAAACAAAAGTATTGGGACACCTGCAGGAAGTGGAAAATTATTAAAAACTATAAACAAAAGTATTGGGACACTTGCAGGAAGTGGAAAATTATTATAAAATTATAAACAAAAGTATTGGGACACCTAGTGGAAGTGGAAAAATGATTATAAAACAATAAACAAAAATATTGGGACACCTAGTGGAAGTGGAAAATGATTATAAAACTATAAACAAAAATATTGGGACACCTAGTGGAAGTGGAAAATGATTATAAAACTATAAACAAAAATATTGGGACACCTAGTGGAAGTGGAAAATGATTATAAAACTATAAACAAAAGTGTTGGAACACCTACAGGAAGTGGAAAATGATTAAAAACTATAAACAAAAGTATTGGGACACCTACAGGAAGTGGAAAATTATTAAAAAACTATAAACAAAAGTATTGGGTCACCTACAGGAAGTGGAAAATGATTAAAAAACTATAAACAAAAGTATTGGGACACCTGCAGGAAGTGGGAAATTATTAAAAACTATAAACAAAAGTATTGGGACACTTGCAGGAAGTGGAAAATGATTATAAAATTATAAACAAAAGTATTGGGACACCTAGTGGAAGTGGAAAAATGATTATAAAACAATAAACAAAAATATTGGGACACCTAGTGGAAGTGGAAAATGATTATAAAACTATAAACAAAAATATTGGGACACCTAGTGGAAGTGGAAAATGATTATAAAACTATAAACAAAAATATTGGGACACCTAGTGGAAGTGGAAAATGATTATAAAACTATAAACAAAAATATTGGGACACCTAGTGGAAGTGGAAAATGATTATAAAACTATAAACAAAAGTGTTGGAACACCTACAGGAAGTGGAAAATGATTAAAAACTATAAACAAAAGTATTGGGACACCTACAGGAAGTGGAAAATTATTAAAAAACTATAAACAAAAGTATTGGGTCACCTACAGGAAGTGGAAAATGATTAAAAAACTATAAACAAAAGTATTGGGACACCTGCAGGAAGTGGGAAATTATTAAAAACTATAAACAAAAGTATTGGGACACTTGCAGGAAGTGGAAAATGATTATAAAATTATAAACAAAAGTATTGGGACACCTGCAGGAAGTGGAAAATGATTATAAAACAATAAACAAAAATATTGGGAAACCTAGTGGAAGTGGAAAATGATTATAAAACTATAAACAAAAGTGTTGGAACACCTACAGGAAGTGGAAAATGATTATACACTATAAACAAAAGTATTGGGACACCTACAGGGAGTGAACAATGAATATAGAACTAAATAAATAATGATAAATGGGTTATACTTGTATAGCGCTTTTCTACCTTCAAGGTACTCAAAGCGCTTTGACACTATTTCCACATTCACCCATTCACACACACATTCACACACTGATGGAGGGAGCTGCCATGCAAGGCGCTACCAACATCCATCAGGAGCAAGGGTGAAGTGTCTTGCCCAAGGACACAACGGACGTGACTAGGATGGTAGAAGGTGGGGATTGAACCCCAGTAACCAGCAACCCTCCGATTGCTGGCAACCAATACAATTGAACAAAAGTATTGGAACACCTACAGGAAGTGAAAAAGGATGATAAAACTATAAACAAAAGTATTGGGACACCTACAGGAAGTTAAAAATTATAAACATAGTCAACAAAACTATTGGGACACTTACAGGAAGTGACAAATGATCATACACGTAATCAACAAAAGTATTGGGACACTTACAGGAAGTTAAAAATTATAAACATAGTCAACAAAACTATTGGGACACTTACAGGAAGTGACAAATGATCATACACGTAATCAACAAAAGTATTGGGACACTTACAGGAAGTGAAAATCAATCATACACTTAATCAACGAAAGTATTGGGACACCTCAAGGAAGTAAAAAAGGGACACCTACAGGAATTGAAAAAAATATAAAAGTATGAACAAAAGTATTGGAACACCTACAGGAAGTGAAAAAGGATCATACAAATATTTTTTTAAAGTATTGGGACACTTACAGGAAGTGAAAAACGATCATACACGTGATTAACAAAATAATTTGGTCACCTACATTAAGTGAAAAAATATATAAAAACAAAAGTTTTGAGACGCGAACAGGAAGTGAAAAACATTCTACACTCACTACCGACAGGAAGGGGAAATTCTACATGCAATTAACTCGTGTTGGAACACCTACAGGAAGTGACAACAATTACACTCACAATTAACAAAAGTATTGGGACACCTACAGAAAGGGGGAAAATGATCGTATACCTAATTAACAAAAGTACTGGGACATGTACAGGAAGTGGGAAAAAATTACACACGTCATTAACAAAAGTATCGGGACACCTACAGAAAGTGAAAAAATTCTCACATGCGTAATTAACAAAGGTATTGGGACACGTACAGGAAGTGGAAAAATTATATTAAAAATTAACAATAAATTTAAAACACTTACAGGAAGTAAAAAAAAAAGTATCTAAAAGCAATGTAGCAAAATTATTGGGACTAGGGCTGCAACCAAAAATCAATGAAATTCATTAATTGGAGTAGAATAAAAGCTTTAAATGTATACTTTGTAGCCTTGATTGTTAAAGGAATGTAACAAAAAAATGTATCAAATTCAGACTGCATGGAGTGCTCGGACAGTTTTTACACGGACGCTGCAAAAGAGCGCACATTATGTGGCGCATTACGCTAACAGTGGATAGTTTTTATTTTTTACTTTTTATTAATACGCACATGTTGAAAATGCAATTTTAATGTTAATATGTATTTATTAGGGGGAAAAGAATAAAGGTCGTGGCAAGCAGAAGAATCTGTTTATTTCAACTATTTTTACTTAAATACACATTAGGGGTTTAAAGTATGTTTTATCAAATGAATAGAACAAACTACTCGATTGATTACCAAAATATTAGAGGACTAACGATAAGAGGCTACGCTCAGGAAATAAACAAATGATCACGTTTTTGCTGCAGATTCCTCAAAACGGACGTATGACTGAGTGCTGTCAAATAGAGGATCTTTGACTTGTTACAGCAGGTTCTTAAAAAGCACTACAGTGTAGACTTAGACTTAGACAAACTGTAATGATCCACAAGAGGAATTGTTCCACACAGTATAGCTCAGTTACAATGATGGAAAGGGTAAGGATGGAAAGGACAATGCAGGTATAAATAGACTAAATATAGCGATATAAAATATAACATATATACGTAATATTTACATAATATATGTACAGTATATTATATATACTGATATATTATATTATGTCTATATCATGTATACAATATATAACAATTACCATGGCATAAAATAGAGAGTAAATCCAGCAGAAAATAGAAAATTAAAAACAAAGAGAAGTAGCTAACATAGAAGGTGTCAGGTAATGTGGTCTGTTAAATAGACGATCTTTGACTAGTGCAGTTGAATTTATTAAAATGTTGTATTGTAATAACGACATTCTATTATTAATTTGGTAAAGTAACATTTTTAAAATGTGACCGAGCCTTGCATTGACATTAAATACACAAAAGATGAATATTAGCAATATTCAACATTTTACTAAAGAGTGATTCGGGAAACTTTTTTTTTTTTTTTTTTTTTTTTTTTACCTCACATCACTTTTCGGACATGTTGTCAAAAGAATATGTCAATTATGTGATGTATCGTTTTCTAACTGTATACATGTTCGAAATAAACCATTTAGGACAATATTAGGAGACAATTAAAGTCAAGGTGGGTTTCTTTATTATGTGACCGTTAAACGTGATTTCCAAGAAACCTTGTGCGTCACAGTTCGATCCTCCCTGCGTCATTTCGCGTTGTGCTTGTAAACTTACTCTAAATATATTGTTGCCCGTATTAACTTTATTCACCTAAAACGGGAGTTATTTGGGTTTTTTTTTTACACCTTTTTTGGTTTTGTTACCTTTTTGGAGACGCACAAGAAAAACGCGGAGGGTCCTTGAATGCATCACGTGTGGTAGATGCAACTCGTTTTGGACAATAAAGTTGACATGCTTGACATATTTTGTTTTGTTCTGGCAAAGTTAACAAAAAAAGTAGCCCGCAAACTTTACCAGTATATTTAACAAAAAAAAAATACAAATAATTGGGATTTTGACTTTAATTACCTTTAATACACGTTTGCTCATTGACTCTCATTAATTAGTAAGACGTGTTTTATTATATAACAATAACAATTTCCCTTGTGGATCAATAAAGTTTGTCTAAGTTTGTCTAATATATATTTTAAAAAATTATGAAACTTTTTTTTTTTTTTTACTATAATAAAAATATATTTTGATTCAAACTAAAACTTTCAGGAAAGTCATTTAGAAAAGACAAAAAAAATTAACAATAAATGTGCAATTTTCTTGCCAAAATGACTTTTATTTTAAACGTTTAGTACACATCTCATGAAATACTACACACAAATTATGCATTCCTTCTATTTCTACTGTGCAAGATTAATTGCGCCACATGCTCCTATTAGAGAAGGGGTGTCCAAAGTGCGGCCCGGGGGCCATTTGCGGCCCGCAGCTAATTGTTTACCGGCCCGCCACACATTCTGCAAAAATTGCAAAATTGATAATATTGCAAAAATTTAAAAAAAACATTTAAAACAAGTGGAATGAGGTGAAATCTAACAAGAAAAAGTTGCAATGTTGACACAAAGCTGCCATGCAGGCTGTTTTTTTTCTTTTGTCGTTGTTTATTTTTCTTTTTTTTGCCATTGCTTAAAAAAATTAAAAAAAAGACTAAAAATCTATGTTATAATGAATTATTAGTTAAAAAATATCACTTTAAAATGTTTTATGTGGATAAAATATTGCATATATTGTGTGGTTGCCATATAAAAACATCAAAGTTTTATTTGACAAAAGAGCATAAAACAAACAAAATAATAGTTCAAACGTAAAATCGACAGATATATCTGAAGTTGATCTCGTAATTTAAGAGTTAAAAGTAAAAAAAATTAAAAAAAGAAAATGTATCACTTTATGAGTGGGGGACCTTTTGGATCCCAAATATATTTAGTAGGATTTTATTTAACTTTTCACTGTGATTACTCAAAAATATTAAAGAATTCAAATCAATGGTGTCCTGCATTATTGATCTTTTAGGGCTCTAATTACTAAATACTGCATATTTCAGTTTTACTATAAAAAACAAAGTTGTCTTTGACAGAAAACCTTTTTTTTTATACTTTATATCAACCTCAACTTGATATAGAGATTTACTGTAAGCGTTAACTAAAAAATAATAATAATAATTTGACTTATTTTTAACAGTTTAATGACTGAGACCCTTTATGGTCCCCGGGAGCCCTAAAGGTTAAAAAAAAAAAATCCATATATTTTGTTAAGGTTTGAAAATGAAAAATATCAAAATGGCCCCCGCATGCTTAAATTTGTCCGTGTACGGCCCTCATTGGAAAAAGTTTGGACACCCCTGTATTAGAGCCTTATGCAACCCCATAAGTTTGGGCAAACTTTATATTTGCTTTTGAAATGGCTGGAGAGAAAAAAAACTATTATAGTATAAATACGACACTCTCCAAATATCTTACCTTTCAAACTTTTGTCTCTTTTTGCGAGATATAAGGTACGTATCAATAATGCAATATATTCATAAACGCACGTTTGTCTTCCGCATATTACAGAATATTGTTCAAATGCATTTTCAAAAGTTTGAGTAAACGTTTGATCGGCTCAACATTTCTGCTAGAAAGATGACATCAAATTGATATATTTTACAGGTTATTTCAATACTCTAGTTTCACTATTGATTGATTGAGACTTTTATTAGTAGACTGCACAGTACAGTGCATATTCCGTACAATTGACCACTTAATGGTAACACCTGAATACATTTTTCAACTTGTTTAAGTCGGGGTCCACGTTAATCAATTCATGGTAAATTAGTTGAAACATTGCTTTTATTGGAAATGTCTGAAAACACACACACACACACACACGCTGAAATTGGGTTCGACATACCTGAGTCCAGAGTGGTTCTGGTGGTGCGACTCTCTCCTCCTTGCAGCAAAAGAGTTTAATCCACAGTGAAATGTTCTAATCCCAGCCACATGCCAGCGTGTACACTGGCTGCATAGAACCAGGGGACTAGAGAGGTTGGGGGGGCCCGAGGGGCGTTGGTCCCCCTCCATCAACATCACTAAAAAGCTGCTTCTTCTTGCCGTGTCTCAGAGCTGGTGTGTGTGTTTGTGTGTGTGTGTGTGTGTGTGTGTGTGTGTGTGTATGTGTGTGTGTTGGGGGCCCCGGCCCCAAGTGTGGTTTGTTTGCCGCCCTTAAAGAACATTTCACAAAAGAAATCCCTCAATTGCGTCCTTAAACCTCCTCCTCCCTCTTCCCTCCCCCTCTTCAAACCTGCCAGGCTGCCTCACATTTGCATCACAATGAAGAGGGCGGCCATATTGCCATTATTACACTGTACCTCGGGGCTGCTCCCCTGCGACGGGTTTTCTTCAACGTTGTTTTTGTTTTCTATTCCCACGTCGTTGCAAGACTGCAAAATTACTCCAAAAAAGTCACGTAGTCGGAAATAAGAACAATACGTTCACACTGGTCCGAGATCCTTTATGTGACAGGAGCATCCTGCTGTTTTTGAGAAGCGACTGCCAAAAAAGCTAGTCAAAGATCTTCTACATGACGGGAGCACCCTGCTGTTTTTGAGCACCTACTGCCAAAAAACGCGAGTCAAATATTTTTTTTAAAGCAGCACCATGCGGTTTTTTGAGAACCTGCGCTCAAAAACGCTAGCCAAAGATCCTACATAACTGCAATGCCCTGCTTTTTTTGAGCACATACTGCCAAAAACGCCGGTCAAAGATCCTCTAGGGGGATGGGAGGGCTCTCACGACAAGAGGGTCTTGCTGTGTGAGAATGAACTGCCAAAAACACTAGTCAAAGATCCATTATGTGACAGGACCATTTTGCTGTTTTTAGGGACATTTTTCCAAAAACACTGATCAAAGATCTTTTATGTGACAGGAGTGTTTTACCGCTTTTGAAAACCTACTGCCAAAAACACTAGTCAAAGATCTTCTATGTGACAGGACCATTTTGCTGTTTTTACGGACATACTTCCAAAAACACTGATCAAAGATCTTTTATGTGACAGGAGTGCTTTACTGCTTTTGAAAACCTACTGCCAAAAAACACTAGTCAAATATACTCTATATGACAGGGCTACTTTACGCGAGTCAAAGATCCTCTGAATGACAGGAGAGTTGTGCTGTTTTTGAGAACCTACTGCCAACAATGCTAGTCAAAGATCCTCTATGTGTCAGGAGCGCCTTGCTGTGTGAGAATCAACTGCCAAAAACGCTACAGGTCAAAGATCCTGTGTGTGACAGGAGTGCTCTCTTGTTTTTAAGAACCTGCTACAAAAACGCTCGCCAAAGATCCTCCCTGTGATGTGATGGGACCATTTTGCTGTTTTTGGGGATCTACTGCCAAAAACAGTAATCAAAGATAATCTATGTGACAGGACCATTTTGCTGTTTTAAAGCAAAAACGTGAGTCAAAGATCCTCTGAATGACAGGAGAGTTGTGCTGTTTTTGAGAACCTACTGCCAAAAATGCTAGTCAAAGATCCTCCACGTGACAGGAGCGCCTTGTTTGGTGAGAATCAACTGCCAAAAACAATACTGGTCAAAGATCCTGTGTGTGACATGACTGCTCTCTAGTTTTTAAGAACCTTGTTTCAAAAACGCTTGCCAAAGATCCTCTCTGGGATGTGACAGAACCATTTTGTTGTTTTTAGGGAACTATTGCCAAAAACAATAATCAGAGATCTTCTATGTGACAGGACCATTTTGCTGTTTTTAGGGACATACTTCCAAAAACACTGATCAAAGATCTTTTATGTGACAGGAATGCTTTACTGCTTTTGAAAACCTACTGCCAAAAACACTAGTCAAAGATCCATTATGTGACAGGACCATTTTGCTGTTTTTAGGGACATACTTCCAAAAACACTTATCAAAGATCTTTTATGTGACAGGAGTGCTTTACTGCTTTTGAAAACCTACTGCCAAAAAACACTAGTCAAATATACTCTATATGACAGGGCTACTTTACGCGAGTCAAAGATCCTCTGAATGACAGGAGAGTTGTGCTGTTTTTGAGAACCTACTGCCAAAAATCCTAGTCAAAGATCTTTTATGTGTCAGGAGCGCCTTGCTGTGTGAGAATCAACTGCCAAAAACACTACAGGTCAAAGATCCTGTGTGTGACAGGAGTGCTCTCTTGTTTTTAAGAACCTGCTACAAAAACGCTCGCCAAAGATCCTCCCTGTGATATGATGGGACCATTTTGCTGTTTTTGGGAATCTACTGCCAAAAACACTAGTCAAAGATAATCTATGTGACAGGACCATTTTGCTGTTTTAAAGCAAAAACGCGAGTCAAAGATCCTCTGAATGACAGGAAAGCTGTGCTGTTTTTGAGAACCTACTGCCAAATATACTCTATATGACAGGGCTACTTTAAAGCAAAAACGCGAGTCAAAGATCCTCTGAATGACAGGAGAGTTGTGCTGTTTTTGAGAACCTACTGCCAAAAATGCTAGTAAAAGATCCTCTACGTGACAGGAGCGCCTTGCTGTGCGAGAATCAACTGCCAAAAACACTACTGGTCAAAGATCCTGTGTGGGACAGGAGTGCTCTCTTGTTTTTAAGAACCTGCTACAAAAACGCTCACCAAAGATCCTCCCTGTGATGTGATGGGAACATTTTGCTGTTTGGGGGGATCTACTGCCAAAAACACTAATCAAAGATCCTCTATGTGACAGGACCATTTTGCTGTTTTTAGGGAGCTACTGCCAAAAACACTAATCAGAGATCATCTATGTGACAAGAGTGGTCTGCTGTTTTTGAGACCCTACTGCCAAAAACACCAGCCAAAGAGCCTCAATATGACAGGAGTGCTCTCTTGTTTTTGAGATACTCTTCCCAAAAACACTAGTCAAAGATCCTCTATACGACAGGAGTGTCCTGCCAGTTTTAAGGGGGTCTTTTTTTAACACTCTCAGAAACAATTCGCTTTTATGACAGGAGAGCTCTGACGTTTTTGAGAATCCTTGGCCAGAAATGCTAGTCAAAGATCCTCTATATTAGGGGCGTCCAAACCTTTACTACAGCAGACTGAAAAATCAAAGAATGCGTGAACCATGTGGATATTTTTTATTTTCAAAACCAACAATACACACATTTAAAAAAAATATATATATATATATTTTAATGGCGTATTTTTTATAACGGGTATTTTTTATGTGCTGCGGGCCGTTAAAAAATGTGAACACCCAGCTCTATATGATAGGAGTGCTCTGCTGTTTTTGAGAATCTCCTACCAAAAAAAACCTTGTTAAAGCTCTTCTACATGACAGGAGTGGCCTGCTGTTTTTTTTTCAAAACTCACTGTCAGAAATGCTTATCAAAGATCCTCTATATCAGTTGTTGGGCCGCCAAAAAATGTCTGTTTCTCAGCAGTACTCAGTTGTAATACACTTTTCCACCACTTGTGGCAGTAATGACAATATCAGACAAACAAGAAGTCTGACACTCAAGCCAGGGAACTTTTAATACGCGCAAAAGTTATGACTAAAGTGTCAAAGCTGTATTTTTATTTGAACTTTGATTTGATTGAAAATTTAGTTAAACATATTTATTAATAAATTAGTTTATTTTAGCACCACATTTGATTTTCATCAGTTATATATTTGAGTCCCTTCTATGCAGTATATTTGATTAGTACTTATTTTTGTAATCAGCCTGACCTAAGCCTTTAAGGTTTGTGTGTTAAATAGACAATAAACGTTGTGATTAACACATGGTTTATATCATTGGTCAAGGTTGTTGAATATAATTATTGCATACGATTAAAATCAAGAGAAATTACTAATTCAGTGTGACTAATTAAGCGGGATCAGGGCCCCTCTGTAGTGGAAAAGTTGGGCCCCGAAATCAAAAAAGGTACGAACCCCTGCTCTATGTAGTAGGAGTGCACCGCTGTTTTTTAAAATGCTTATCAAAGATCATGTGTACATCTTTTTGATCAGGCCCGCCAAAAAAAATAAAACAGAATTGAGCAAATTGTGTAATAATATTAATTGTCCTGTAATATCAAGTACTTCCACAGAGTGGCGCAATCGGACTGCGGTATGCTTGACTGATTGCACAGCCCAGGTAGACTTCTTCTACTGCTCTGACAGCAGAAGCCATTTACAACATTGAGAGAAGTTGACGGCGAATGGCGGCTTTTTAATAAGGAATGGACAACTAATTACTTTTTCATCGAAGTCCAGTCAAAGGCTGTACGTCTTATTTGCCACGAAACCGGAAGGAACACAACGTAAGTCGTCATTTCTCCACCAGGCTCCCTACTTAAGCTAACAACCAGTCAACGCAAGAACGGACCGCTACTGCGCAGAAGTTAGAAGCTAACATCTTTATCCGACTATCTAAATAATCAAGCACAAAGGCAAGTTATTCAAGTTAAAGTACCAATGATTGTCACACACACACTAGGTGTGGCGAAATTATTGACCCATCACCCTTGATCACCCCCTGGGAGGTGAGGGGAGCAGTGAGCAGCAGCGGTGGCCGCGCCCGGGAAACACCAATTCCAACCCTGGATGCTGAGTGCCAAGCAAGGAGGTAATTGGTCCCATTTTTATAGTCTTTGGTTTGAACTCATGACTAGGGATGTCCGATAATGGCAATATCCCGATATTGTCCAACTCTTAATTACCGATTCAGATATTAACCGATACCGATATATACAGTCGTGGAATTAACACATTATTATGCCTAATTTTGTTGTGATGCCCCGCTGGATGCATTAAACAATGTAACAAGGTTTTCCAAAATAAATCAACTCAAGTTATGGAAAAAAGTGCCAACATGGCACTGCCATATTTATTATTGAAGTCACAAAGTGCATTATTTTTTTTAACATGCCTCAAAACAGCAGCTTGGAATTTGGGACATGCTCTCCCTGAGAGAGCATGAGGAGGTTGAGGTGGGCGGGGTTGGGAGGTGTAGGGCGTAGCGGGGAATATAATATAAAAATTGGGAATATAAACTGGAGCTCAGCTCACTCACAGTCCTGGCTTGAGGTGAAGGCTAATTACCTTTTAGTTCCAGCCACATCGACCCCTTCTGTTTGCTATTTTCAGCTGCTGGGAATATTGTAAACATGAAAAGAACCAGAGCATGTAGACATGCTAACCTTTCTTCATTACGACTGTTAGTCACTCACTGGAATGAGTAGAATTGGTTATTGTGTACTGTGTTGGACTGGATGTTTATTTTGCACATTTTAAAAGCAATACTTAATGTTTACAGTGCTCCAGAATATTTAGATTGGTACTTTTTAGTATTGGATGTTTATCTTTATTTTTGCACATTTTAGCAAATAAGCAATACTTTCACTTTTGTTGAAATGTTTACACTGTTGTTACAGAATATTTCGTTTTGCACTTTTTTGTATTGGATGTTTATCTTTATTTTTGCACATTTTAAAGCAAAATAAGCAATACTTTTACTTTTTGAGGAGGTTGAGGTGGGCGGGGTTGGGAGGTGTAGGGCGTAGCGGGGGTGTACAGGACTGTCTCAGAAAATTTGAATATTGTGATAATGTCCTTTATTTTCTGTAATGCAATTAAAAAAACAAAAATGTCATACATTCTGGATTCATTACACATCAACTGAATAATTGCAAGCCTTTTATTATTATAATATTGCTGATTATGGCATACAGCTTAAGAAAACTCAAAAATCGTATCTCAAAAAATTAGAATATTTCCTCAGACCAAGTAAAAAAATAAAGATTTATAACAGCAAAACAAAATCAAACATTTGAAAATGTCAATTAATGCACTGGGTCTGGTGTCTTTCAGCTTCTTCTTCACAATACCCCACAAATTCTCTGTGGGGTTCAGGTCAGGGGAGTTGGCAGGCCAATCGAGGACAGTAATGCATGTAGTGCTCTAAAATCTCTAGAAGCGTCTGACTTGGGCTATGGAAAAGAAGCACTGGACCGTTGCAGAGTGGTCCAGAGTCCCGTTTTCAGACGAAAGCAAGTTTTGTATTTCATTTGGAAGTCAAGGCGCTAGAGTCTGGAGGAAGGCTGGAGAGGAGCAAAATCCAAGTTGCTTGAAATCCAGTGTGAAGTTCCCACAGTCAGCAATGGTTTGGGGAGCCATGTCAGCTGCTGGTGTTGGTCCACTGTGTTTCATCAAGTCCAGAGTCAATGCAGCTGTGTACCAAGAGATTTTAGAGCACTACATGCTTCCATCTGTTAAAAAGCTCTATGGAGATGATGATTTCATTTTCCAGCATGATCTGGCACCTGCCCACAGTGCCAAAACCACCAGTAACTGGTGTACTGACCATGGCATTACTGTCCTCGATTGGCCTGCCAACTCCCCTGACCTGAACCCCATAGAGAATTTGTGGGGTATTGTGAACAATATCTTTGTGACATGAAAGAAACAATGTAAAAAAACAACAACTGGTGTTTACTTTTTGATATCAAAATAAAACACAAAGCAGTTTGGCTAATGAAGATGAAGTCTAATAAACAAGCTTCGTTCTTCTCCAACGCCTCCTAGTTTGGCCAAAAACAAAACAAAAACCAGGAGTGATAACCTCACACATCAAATAAACAATCTTCACAGCGTGCGTTCAGTTCGATGAGATGACAAAACATTTCAGCCAGTATTGATGTTATTTGAACACTGATACAGTTTGCATTTAAATAGAGTAGTGAGCATCCCAGTCAACAAACTAAAGACTTTATAAAGAAGTTGTGAAAACGTTCACGGCGCATCACGTGCTGCAAAACATCAAATAATTTTCTCCTTCACTGTGTACTTTTAGTGTGAGGACAAGTGTCTCCAATATTGTCCACACCTGTCTCCATCTAAACACAGCAGTGCGCTCTTAAACACACGCCAGGAAGCAAAGGAAAATGACGTTAAACCAAGCGCTTGGCTCCGTTTACTTCGAGGGGAAATCTTCAGAGCAAAGTCCGTGTCCTTAGTCCGCCATGATTATCAAGCCAAACGACGCTAGTCTGCATGCGCCTGACTTCGTGTTGCCGAAAATGCATTAATAAATGACGGTTTTTCGGTAATTAAAAAATGTAACAGTATTACTAACCGTCGGGAATTTTATCGCAAATTAACATTATACTGTTTACCGTTACATCCCTCGTCCATTAACAAGTAAAAAGTCAAGGGCGGTCACGGCATGTTCTTGCCGCAGATGTTGGTCAATTTTTTGGGCATTACGGCGAAAGACGAGGGCGGTCGAGGCACTTGCCGCAGTTAAATTCAACCCTGCAAATCTCATAGGAAAAAACATCGGGTTACTAAAAACTTTTAAATTTTTAGTGGCGGGCCGTGCATTTCACGTCTAGGCCTTCGGTGATGTCCTACTTAGTCCGACTTTAATAGATACCTCTCAAAATACCAATAATGATGTCACCACATGACCACGGTTGGAGAAATATTATACAGAAACACACTTGCACACTACTACGCATTGAATCACCTCAATAGTAAACAAAACGGGCTATTTTCCTGCGCATTTAATTAAAAATGTATAAACTTGCATCAGCCATTTAAAACATCTCTACGTGCTACCCTCAAAATTAGAATAATTGTAAAAACATATTAAAACGTGAAAAAAATAAAGAAATTAAATATTTAAACTAGGGCTGCAACTAACGATTAATTTGATAATCGATTAATCTGTCGATTATTACTTCGATTAATAATCGGATAAAAGAGACAAACTACATTTCTATCCTTTCCAGTATTTTATTGAAAAAAACCAGCATACTGGCACCATGTTGTGGACATTGGGGGTGCAGCATACACCAATAATAACACAGAAATGTAACTCATCAGATCAGATATTGTGCACGTTTCTGTTGTGAATAATAAAGGATTCATTTTAGGCTGCCTCTAAATAATAGCATGAAATATTCCAGCACCTTTATAACGTTTAGTTGTACTAAAGCATCACTCAAATCTAAATAGATTTATATAGCTTTATCGGCCCGGCTACATTGATCCATTATGAAACCAACCTGAGATATTTCTGTCCGTTACGTTTATTTCCAAATTGGTAACCGTGCGTTTTCTCTCTCAAAACGGAGTCAAATGTGCCGGAGAAACATTATCAGCCCCGTGTTGCAACAAAGGCATAACGTTAAAGTTACTTACAAAAAAACTGAACTCATGAATGCTTGTTGCCACTATGGACTTAAAAAGTTACGTACTGTGAGTTCCTCCCTTCATCCATGGCTCCAACATGTTTCCTTTTGCAGGTGCTCCTGAAGCAATGTTGTACTCCCGTGCCATTTTGCAGGAAACGCTCTTCTTTGAAGTCTTTAAAGTAAAGTGTTCCCACACTTTTGACGACTTAGGTCGTACACTTTTCCCCATTGAAGCAATAACCTCAAGATGTTTCTCCGCTGAACTATCCGTACTGTTTTCCTGCGCCATTTTTCGAATGTTTCCAGACGGCGTCGTCACGTGAGCTGTACATGACATCATTGGCTAGCTTACCTCCACCTCATGAGACGTAGCCTCAGCGCCGCCCTGGCGCTGTTTTGTACTGTTTTTGTACTTACTTTGATTATTGTTTCTCAGCTGTTTGTAAATGTTGCAGTTTATAAATAAAGGTTTACAAAAAAAAATAGAAAAAATTTAAAAAAAATTAAATAAAATTTAAAAAAGCATCCGCGCATAGCATAGTTCCAACGAATCGATGACTAAATTAATCGCCAACTATTTTTATAATCGATTTTAATCGATTAGTTGTTGCAGCCCTAATTTAAACTCACAATTTGCAGCGCTCATCAAAAGCCGTAAGCCTGTGGTACCCCTCATAGTTGGTTGGTTCGATTGGAAGTGGCGGACAAACCATTTCACCGGCTGGGACGGGGGTCGGCCGTCCTCCTCTCACGAGATCTAGCTTCTCTTGAAAAGTTTGTCTAGAAAACGGCCTTGCAAGTGTATCTACAACCAAATCAACTTGTTCCCTTCGGCCATTGTGGGTTAAAAGAGTAGCTATACTGGCTCAAACCAGTGAGTATCCAATCACAGGAGGCGTAAATGTCACGTTCAACAGCTAAAAGGCCTTACTAACAACAACTCGTGATCTGATTGGCTACCGCAATTATCTATCAACTGTATGTGCCCGTTCACTTACAGTGTTGATTCTGAAGGCCACCGGGGCAGATTTCGTACAGCATGGCAACATAAGCTAGATGAATTCTGATTGGATAAAAACTCTAACCCAAAAACAACAGCACTGAAAGGAGCATAATATGACATGAAGAGAATATAAATACTTTTAGATATTTAGGGAAAGTAAATTAAAAATTACATGTATCTTAATTTTGATCACGATTTCTGGTTATGTTAGGCCAGTAGAGAAGGGCTTGCTGGCCCTGATGGCACTACCACTGCTAAAAAGAATCCAGGAGAGGGTGAAAGAAGACAACCCCCAACATGAGGTACTTTTTTTACACTGCATAATCCACCAGGAGGCGCTGTGCAAATCTGTATTGCAGTTTGACCACCTAGTTAAGCCAGTTATGAAGCTCTTAACTTTATTCGGACGAGGGCACTTCACCATCGTCAGTTTATTTTATTTCTTAAAGAGCCGACCACCAGGAATTGCTTTACCATTCCAATGTCTGCTGGTTAAGTTTGGGTAAAGTATGTCAACGTGTGGCCTTGTGGTTAGGGTGTCTGCCCTGAGATCGGTAGGTCGTAAGTTCAAATTCCGGCTGAGTCATACCAAAGACTATAAAAATGGGACTCGGCATCAAGGGTTGGAATTGGGGGTTAAATCACCAAAATGATCCCAAGTGCGGCCACAGCTGCTGCTCACTGCTCCCCTCACCTCCCAGGGGGTGGAACAAGGGGATGGGTCAAATACAGAGAGTAATTTCACCACACCTAGTGTGTTTGTGTGTGTGTGACTATCAGTAGCTTTAACTTTAAACCTAAAACAGGAGATGTTCTCATTTTTGTAGCTACTTGGAAAAACTGAGACTTTCCCTGAGTAGATTTGTGCAGCTTTGTGATTTAGCGTTTGTTGTGGCCATACTGGCACACATGAATGTGAAGCTACTAGGCAAAGACTTGTTTGTATGTGAAATGTACACAAATGTCAGATCTTTCAAAACCAAGCTGACTATTTAAAAAAAAAAAAAAGTCAAAGTCATTCACTCACATTTATTTTCATGTACATTACTTTATTCAGCGAAAAGGCAGTAAAATTTCATCGTTTTTTGAGGTGGTCGTTCATAATAATGTAACTTTTTATCAGTTGTATCATGTTTGTATTGTGTGTTTAGCTTTTATGTTTTTCTACTGCATTTTAGGAATTTTTTCCACTAATGCTGAACCACCTACACATGTTTAAAGTGTTCTTCAAAAAGGGAACCAGGCACACATACAGTAGTGTGGCCCTTTTTTTCCAGCTAAAATATTGTCAAAAAACAAACAAACTCAGTGTCATGTTAAAAACCTGAAATAAAGTAAGATAAAGTATTCATCAGTCAGTCACTCCTCTGTTACACAGAAAAACCCTGCAGTTATCATGCCATATACTGTATACAGTGTGATTGGTGATTGGTATGTATGTATAACACACACCGGCCCCCAGAAATATCTTTACCGACCAATGTGGCCCCTGAGTCAAAATACTTGCCCAGGTCTGATGTATATGATAGGAGAGTGCCCTGCTGTTTTTTTTTAAAAACACACCGTCAGAAATGCTTATCAAAGATCATCAATATGATCAGAGTGCCCAGCTCTTTTTTTTTTTTTAAAACACACTGTCAGAAATACTTATCAAAGATCATCAATATGATAGGAATGCTCTGCTATTTTTCAAAACCTACAGCAGAAATGTTGGTCAAAGATCGTCAATATGACAGGAGCGCACTGCTGTTTTAAAAGATCTTCTATAAGACAAAGCTTCACAGTTCTTAGGAATCTGCTTGGTTTGCTTTGGTTGAGTATTTGTGTTGAAAGTAGGGGTGTAACGGTACGTGTATTTGTATTGAACCGTTTCGGTACAGGGGTTCCGGTTCGGTTCGGAGGTGTACCAAACAAGTTTCCACACGGACATATTAAGTAGCGTAACGCACGTTGTGTAAACAATGCACACCGAGGCTCAACACACGGCATGCTAGCGGGCTACGATAGACTGACCATATGTCCTCTTTTCACCGGACATGTCCTCTTTTGCAGAGCTGTCAGGGTGGAGTTTCTTAAATGCCTCAAATGTCCGGCATTTTGAGTTAGGGTTGCGTGTATTTTCAATGTACGTTCAGGGTTAAGAAGGGGTTAAAAACACAACAAATTGTGCACGCAGCAGCATTGGTGAGGGAGGGGCAGAGACAGAGAGAGTTATGCATGCGTCGTCAGGCTCTGCTTTTTATCCATAGATTTATCAGATTTAATTTTTTCTTATCTATAGCAGGGGTGTCAAAAGTGTGCCCCGGAGGCCATTTGCAGCCCACAGCTAATGTTTTAAAGGCCCACGGCACATTCTAAAAATACTATTTTAAATAAACAAAAACATAACAAAAGTGAAATTTAAAAAAACATAACAAAAGTGAAATAAAAAAGCTCAAAGGTTAAATGTAATTTAGAAAAAGATGCAATGTTGATTAATAAAACAAAGCTGTTTTTTTTTTTCTTTCAAACTGTCATTGCTCAAAACATAATATTGAATCAAAATCAATGTTATTATGAATTATTGACCTATCCAAGGTTCCGATTACTTCACATCAAATATTCCACTAAGAAAATATTTTTGGTGGAAGATTTAGCAAATTTGGTAAATAAATAACCCAAAAATGTATATTTTGTTGTTTTCTTACTGTACCGAAAATGAACCGTAATTTAGAAAAAGTTGCAATGTTGACTAATAAAACAAAGCTGTTTTTTTAAAACAAAGCTGTTTTTTTTTTCTTTCAAACTGTCATTGCTCAAAACATAATATTGAATCAAAATCAATGTTATTATGAATTATTGACCTATCCAAGGTTCCGATTACTTCACTTCAAATATTCCACTAAGAAAATATTTTTGGTGGAAGATTTAGCAAATTTGGTAAATAAATGACCCGAAAATGTATATTTTGTTGTTTTCTTACTGTACCGAAAATGAACCAAACCGTGACCTCTAAACCGAGGTACGTACCGAACCAAAATGTTTGTGTACCGTTACACCCCTAGTTGAAAGTAAAAGAAAAGACGCTTCTTTTACAAGTTGACTGAGTGACTCACTTTTTTGAACTGGAGGCATTTGGCCGTCACGCATTGGTAAGCTGCTAAGAACGACGACGACGTTAAAGAAGAGCTTTTCTGCTTCATTGGTAGAAAAAAAATGCATGAGATGAACAAAACTATCATAAAAAAATGTAGCATGATTGTGACATCATTATATTACAATGATACTTTTGGGGATTTCAAAACCAGCGTTTGGTTGAAGATCTACACGATGTTCCTCTCCAACATGGGTTCCTGCTTCAGGATGCGGCCGAAGCTCAGGCCGTTCAGGTCCAGGGTTTGGAAGGCGCCTTCCCGGATGAGTTCGGCCACGCCGCGGCCCACGGCGGGCGACTGCTGCAGGCCGTGGCCGCTGAAGCCCGTGGCGAAGTACATGTTTCGGAAGAGCGGGTGCAGGCCCACGATGCCGTTCTGGTCCAAGGTGTTGTAGTCGTAGTAGCCCGCCCACGCACTCGTCACCTGGCGAAGGGGGAGGAGCTGAAATGGCTCAAGTCTCCTTTATGTGTGTGTGAGTCGATGTGCCTCTGGCTTTGATTTGGTGGATTATTTTCATCATTTTTATTCATTTATATGATGCGGGGTGGCGGTTATCATCATCAACCGGAAGGGGGAGCGATTGTATTAATTTATGACACGTTTACATTGTGCAGTTTGGGTGAGCTAGCCTACCGTGGTCTTAGATTTTGTGGATTATTTTGAGCTTCTGTTGTATTTCAAGTGGCAATAATCATTAATAACTGGTGGGAAGAGCAATTACATTATTATATGAAATGTATATATTATGGATGTGCTCATATGTGACCTACCATAAAGTCGGCTTTGATTGTGTAGATTATTTTCATATGTTTTGTTTATTTCTGTTGTGCAAGGCAAAGGTTATTATCAATAACTGGTAGGAGGAGGGATTACATTAGTTACACGACACCTCTACAAAGTGCATGTGTTTGTACATACTTTAATGTTCTGTTTATTTATATTGTGCAAGGTGGCAGTTATCAATAAATGGGGGGAAGAGCAATGGCATTGATTACATTTACATTGTACGTGGGGTTTGAGGTTGTGGATTATTTTTAGCAATTCGGTTTCATTTTAGGTAGCTATCAATAACTTGTGGGAAGAGCAATCACATTAATTGTATTTGTCTATGTTGTGTATGTGCTTGTGTATGTGAGCTACTGTAAAGTGGGCTTAGATTGTGTAGATTATTTATGTTAGGGGGGTATATTTAGCGTCCCGGAAGAGTTAGTGCTGCAAGGGGTTCTGGGTATTTGTTCTGTTGTGTTTATGTTGTGTTACGGTGCGGATGTTCTCCCGAAATGTGTTTGTCATTCTTGTTTGGTGTGGGTTCACAGCGTGGCGCATATTTGTAACAGTGTTAAAGTTGTTTATACGTTCACCCTCAGTGTGACCTGTATGTATGTGTGTGAAAAGCCGTAGATATTATGTGATTGGGCCGGCACGCAAATGCAGTGCCTTTAAGGTTTATGGCGCTCTGTACTTCTCCCTATGTCCGTGTACCAGTCCGTACAGCGGCGTTTTAAAAAGTCATAAATTTTACTTTTTGAAACCGATACCGATAATTTCCGATATTACATTTTAAAGCATTTATCGGCCGATAACATCGGCAGTCTGATATTATCGGACATCTCTATATGTAACCCTTTCTAACTTGATGCGTGATTAATTAAATTAGTCCAAATTCAAAAGTTTTGTTGTTGGTGATGCCTATGTACAGAATAAACCACATGATATTAGTACATCAGTTGAGGAAAATGGGCAAATTACATCCTGTAATTTGATTTTCATATTATTATTCAATTCATCTTCTGATAAATTAAAAATTAACACCAAGAGGAGCATTTTAAAACTCTGCTAGACTCAATTCCACCTACTGGACTGATTAACATTATCACATCATTTATTCAGAAAGTATAAATAACGACAAATGAAGTGAAGTGAAGTGAAGTGAATTGTATTTATATAGCGCTTTTCTCTAGTGACTCAAAGCGCTTTACATAGTGAAAACCCAATATCTAAGTTACATTTAAACCAGTGTGGGTGGCACTGAGAGCAGGTGGGTAAAGTGTCTTGCCCAAGGACACAACGGCAGTGACTAGGATGGCGGAAGCGGGAATCGAACCTGCAACCCTCAGGTTGATGGCACGGCCACTCTACCAACCGAGCTATACCGCTCGGTTGGTAGAGTATGAAGACAGAATACTATTAACCTCAACATGCAAGTGTAAAAAAAACTTTCAGAATGTGCATGGTCTATTTTTAAACAAATAAAACAATCTGAAGTTGTCTTTATTTTTAAGTTATCATGCCATGATTTTACCATAGACTTTAGTCAATGAGCGAAAATGAGTTTGACACCACTGGTTGTAGATTATTTCATTGTTGTTTTGTTCATTTTTATTGTGGAAGGTGTTGTTATTAACTGGTGGGAGGAGTGAATGCAAAAATGTATCACACCTCTATAAATTGTGTTGTGTTTTTTTTGAGATGGCAATTATCATTAATAACTGGTATGAGGAGCTATCGCGTTAATTTCATGATGTTTACTCACCTTCAATTTTTCAAAAGCAGGAACACGCTTCGCCAGATGGGGCCAGATTTTGTCCTCAAAAAATTGGTGGTCCACGTCCAGATTAGTGATGTCCGGCTCCTCCCCCTGAGAACGCAAACAGTAGATCTGACAGAAGTTCTCTGATTACGTTATAGACTAGAAGCAGCTTCCACAGACCTCCTCCGGTGACATTCCAGCGATATAGTTCCCACCAAGCCCCTCCCTCCTGAAGTACACTCCAGAGTGGTCGATCAAGAAAGGCGTGTCCAGACCGGGACCGTCGGGACAGTGAACCACGTACACGAACCTGAACGTCAACAAACATGTTTTTATGGTAATGTCACAACCTTATCTACTCAAGATTACACATACCGTATTTTTTGGATTATAAATCGCTCCGGAGTATAAATCGCACCGGCCGAAAATGCATAATAACGAAGGAAAAAAACATATGTAAGTCGCACTGGAGTATAAGTCGCATTTTTTGGGGAAATGTATTTGATAAAATCCAACACCAAGAATAGACATTTGAAAGGCAATTTAAAATAAATAAAGAATAGTGAACAACAGGCTGAATAAGTGTACGTTATATGAGGCATAAATAACCAACTGAGAATGTGCCTGGTATGTTAACGTAACATATTATGGTAAGAGTCATTCAAATAACTATAACATATAGAACATGCTATACGTCAGGGGTCACCAACCTTTTTGAAACCAAGAGCTACTTCTTGGGTACTGATTAATGTGAAGGGCTACCAGTTTGATACACACTTAAATAAATTGCCAGAAATAGCCAATTTGCTCAATTTACCTTTAACTCTATGTTATTATTAATAATTAATGATATTTACACTTAATTGAACGGTTTAAAAGAGGAGAAAACACGAAAAAAATGACAATTAAATTTTGAAACATAATTTATCTTCAATTTCGACTCTTTAAAATTCAACCGAAAAAAAGAACAGAAAAACTAGCTAATTCGAGTCTTTTTGAAAAAATTTAAAAAAGAATTTATGGAACATCATTAGTAATTTTTCCTGATTAAGATTAATTTTAGAATTTTGATGACATGTTTTAAATAGGTTAAAATCCAATCTACACTTTGTTAGAATATATAAAAAATTGGACCAAGCTATATTTCTAACAAAGACAAATCATTATTTCTTCTAGATTTTCCAGAACAAACATTTTAAAATGAATTCAAAAGATTTTGAAATAAGATTTAAATTTGATTCTACAGATTTTCTAGATTTGCCAGAATATTTTTTTTTAATTTTAATCATAATAAGTTTGAAGAAATATTTCACAAATATTCTTCGTCGAAAAAACAGAAGCTAAAATGAAGAATTAAATTAAAATGTATTTATTATTCTTTACAATAAAAAAAAATACATTTACTTGAACATTGATTTTAAATTGTCAGGAAAGAAGAGGAAGGAATTTAAAAGGTAAAAAGGTATGTGTTTAAAAATCCTAAAATCATTTTTAAGGTTGTATTTTTTCTCTAAAATTGTCTTTCTGAAAGTTATAAGAAGCAAAGTAAAAAAAAATTAATGAATTTAGACAAGTGAAGACCAAGTCTTTAAAATATTTTCTTGGATTTTCAAATTCTATTTGAGTTTTGTCTCTCTTAGAATTAAAAATGTCAGGCAAAGCGAGACCAGCTTGCTAGTAAATAAATACAATTTAAAAAATAGAGGCAGCTCACTGGTGAGTGCTGCTATTTGAGCTATTTTTAGAACAGGCCAGCGGGCTACTCATCTGGTCCTTACGGGCTACCTGGTGCCCGCGGGCACCGCGTTGGTGACCCCTGCTATGCGTTTACCAAACAATCTGTCACTCCTAATCGCTAAATCCGATGAAATCTTCTTCCTCGGTGTCACTTCTAAACAACTCCGCCAACTCCAAAGGTAGACAATGCGCCGCTTCCTCTTCTATCGGTACGTCTAGTCTCTTACGTGAATGAGATGAATAATATTGTTTGATATTTTACGGTAATGTGTTAATAATTTCACACATAAGTCGCTCCAGAGTATAAATCGCACCCACGACCAAACTATGAAAAAAAATGCAATTTATAATCGGAAAAATACGGTATTTACTAGGGCTGCGAATTTTTGGGTGTCCCACGATTCGATTCAATATCGATTCTTGGGGTCACGATTCGATTCAAAATCGATTTTTTTTTTTCGATTCAACGCGATTCTCGATTCAAAAGGATTCTCTATTCATTCAATACATAGGATTTCAGCAGGATCTACCCCAGTCTGCTGACATGCAAGCAGAGTTGTAGATTTTTCTAAAAAGCTTTTATAATTGTAAAGGACAATGTTTTATCAACTGATTGCAATAATGTAAATTTGTTTTAACTATTAAATGAACCAAAAATATGACTTATTTTATCTTTGTGAAAATATTGGACACAGTGTGAGATGCGATGCAAGTGTAAGCCACTGTGACACTATTGTTATTTTTTTATAAATGTCTAATGATAATGTCAATGAAGGATTTTTAATCACTGCTATGTTGAAATTGTAACTAATATTGATACTGTTGTTGATAATATTCATTTTTGTTTCACTACTTTTGGTTTGTTCTGTGTCGTGTTTGTGTCTCCTCTCAGTTGCTCTGTTTATTGCAGTTCTGTTGCTGGGTCGGGTTTGGTTTTGGAATTGGATTGCATTGTTATGGTATTGCTGTGTATTGTTTTGTTGGATTGATTAATTTAAAAAAAAAAAAAAAAATCGCTTTTAAAAATAAAAATCAATTCGTGAGAATCGCGATTGGAATTCGAATCGATTTTTTCCCACTCCCCTAGTATTTACCTTTAAAAAAAAAAAAAAAGGTTTTAATTATCACAACATAATTCTAACAATCTTGTAATTATTTTCACCACAAAATATTTCTATTAAAAAACCTACATAATTGTTTCAACAGCACAATATTTTCTGTTAATTATTAAACAATTATTCTTGTTTTTATATTGTTTTGTCATTCATTTTTTTCCCCTGGATAAAATAAACGTAATTCCAGTTACGATACATTGTTATAGCAATATGATGATTTGATTTTTGTTTGCTTTATTCCAACATTTTATGTAATTTTTCAACTAAGTAATTATCTTAATTTTTTTCTCAAGATAACCAAAAAAAGACCATTCCCATATCAGACATTGTCTATTAGTTTTATGACATTACTGAAAATGTTTATTAATTCTATACTATAATTAATTTGTTGTAATTCTGAGTTTATTATTGTAATCATCTTTCTAATATTATTAAACTACACCTTTAGATCCAGACTTTTGCCTTAGAGCTTATACTTCTTTTTTTTTACCTTTTACGGGGTTCGACAGGAAGTGGAATTGCGGCTATCGTGTCTTTGGGGCCAAATCCCATTCCGACCAGCTCGGCCAGTTTAGCGGAAAAAGCTCCGGCTGCGTTGACCACAAGGGCGCATTCCACTAGCTGGTACTCCAGGCTGTTGGGCATCTGCACCTAACATGGCACTGATTTAATATCATGTATCTCAACACATTCACCCAAAAAAGTGCATAAATCACCCGTACTTTAACAGATTTGATCACTGTCGTTTGCAATTGGTCGCCCTCTACTGTGGTCACCAGGTTTGACACCTGATTAAAACCTGTGGAAGGAAACGCACAATTTTAATCTTTGTTTTTTTGACCACGTTGCTCGATAGGTGATACTGACCGGTGACTTCTCCGGCACACTGGATGACACCCATGGACATGGCTTTCCTCTTGAAGGCGTTCAACAGAGTCCAGGGGTCAAACCAGCCCTCGTTCTCCAGACCTGCACAGTTAAAACGTCAGTATGTTGCGCAACGGTGGTCGGACTCCCGGTTTACCATTGTAAACCGGGAGTAATGCCCGAGTTAACCTTCAGTTGGGCTTTGTCATCAACAGGGCTGGCATGTTGTGCACCAAAATTTGTTGGCCTTATTAACATCAATTTGGCCCGTTTTAACGTCGATTTATATTTTAAGACTGCACTGTGGCCAATGTTTGATTGAATACTGTTTTACAGTGGTTCTCAATGTGGATTCCAGAGACTGTGGGTTCCTTTAGGCCAGGGGTCGGCAACCCAAAACATTAAAAGAGCCATATCGGACCAAAAATACAAAAAACAAATCTGTCTGGAGCCGCAAAAAGTGAAAAGCTGTATATAAGTGTTATAATGAAGGCAACGCATGATGTAAGTGTCTATATTAGCTATAATAGCCTACTATCAAAATGACTATGTGTCGCAGGCTGAAGCAAATCTTCGTTGACAGAAATGTAATACTTATTCTACACATTTTTACATTAGAAACCATTAGTAAATCAGAGGCTACTCAGAAGGTGAGACAACTCCTGGAAATTACTGGCTTTTAATAGCCAAAGGTATTGTTGTGTGTGTCCAAGTTAAAGGAAACAGCAGGTTGTCTTCTTTTAATAGATTTATTACAATCTTTGGCAAGCTAGGTAATGTTTGCTGTGGTCTGGAACAACGTGGCACACAAACAACTATCTGAAATGTGTCATGAGACATGCAAAACTGAATTATATACAAAGAGGATAATGTAAAGGATATTAAATGAGCTCAGATACACCTACAAATGAGGCATAATGATGCAATATGTACATACAGCTAGCTGAAATAGCATGTTAGCATTGATTAGCTTGCAGTCATGCACTGACCAAATATGTCTGAATAGCACTCCAACAAGTCAATAACATCAACAAAGCTCACCTTTGTGCATTCACGCACAGCATGAAGCTTTTGGTGGACAAAATGAAACAAACGAGTGGAAGATTTTACATGTAAACAAACTGTTGCGTCACAGTCCACACTATGTTGAGTTCAAGAACCGCTGAAATTAGTAGGACAAAACAATGTTCACCAAATACTCATATTAAACAGTGGGCTTTCTAACAATTGGGAAGGTTTGTGTCATGTTTGTCCTCAAACAAAAACAATACTAAAACCAAAAAATTATTTTCCCCCCATCTTTTTCTATTTTCAATCCTTTTTAAAAAATCCTCCAGGGAGCCACTAGGGCGGCACTAAAGGGCTGTGACTGTTAGTAGTTTGTTAGCAATTTTAGTCACTTCCTTTATATACGTTAACACATATCTTAGCACCTCGTAGCAAAGCATTAGCCCAAGTTAGCCGTCAGTTAGCTCTTTATTAACGTTAGCAACTGTTAGCCTTTTGTTAGTCACTCTCAGCAAGATTTGCTGCTTCTTTTAAGCACACACGTGATAATAATGTTAGTATATACAGTATTTTAGCATATTGGCGCCTCATAGCAAAGCATCAGCCGCTGTCAGCCACTGTTAGCAGTTTGTTAGCCACTATTAGCCACTTCAAATGTTAGCAGTGTTTTAGCATTAGAGCATCAGTGCACCAGTGTCTCATAGCAATACGTTAGCCGCAGTTAGCTATCAGTTAGTCTCTGTTTCAACTACGCTAATGTATTACTGGTTTCTAGGGATGTGATGTACTTACCATATGAAGCTAGCACCACATCTTCCGTATTGATCCACGGAAATTTGTCTTTTAGCTGTGTGGCGGAGAGAAGGACCACTTTGGCTCCAGCTGACCTAAAATAAAAACACAAACATCCTGTTACTGAATATTAATCGTAACATCAATGCTTGTTCTGTTCATAGACGACCTCTGGGTCTTGTAGTTCTCCTCCATGATGTGTGCCACCTTCTCGCTGGCCAGGAACAAATATCCTGATTGGTTGAACTGCAGGTCCACGGCATCTTCGTTCAATACCCCAAGGTGGTCCTGAGAGGACACATTTTATGGTACTATTGTTTTCATTTTGGTGGTTGTCTTTACTTTTGACTTACGTTGATGTTCCTCAGGAAGTTTGCAGACTCCAAAGACAGGCAGATGTTCTCCAGCAGGGAAAACTGCTGCCGGATCCCCCCAGCGGACAACACTGTGGACGCCTTGGAGTACTGAAGGGACGGACAACGCAGAGAGGTAATAGGAGAACGTCATTTAAGGAAAAATCAGTCCCTGGAATGACAGCAGACCCCGTTTTTGCTGCAGATTCCTAAAAACACTAAAGCGCTGTCACATAGATGATCTTTGACTGGCATCTTGTGTAATAGTTCCTTTAAAAGCAGCAGAGGGCTCCTGTCAAAGATCCTCTGTTTAGGATCTTTGATTACAGTTTTTGCAGTAGGTTTTAAAAACAACAGAGCTGTCCTGTCAAATAAAGGGTCTTTTACCACTGTATTTTGCAGTATGTCCTGTCAAATAGAGGATCTTTGACTACAGTTTTTTGCAATAGGTCCTCAAAAACAGCAGACCGCATCTGTTGTATAGAGCAGTGTTTCTTAAACATAGGCCCCAGCTCATTGTTAGGCGTGAGCGCCCCCTTACACCGAATTTTCACTAAATGCGGAACGGCTGCAGACCGGCACACACGCGCCGGCGGACTCTTTCCTTCTTTAATTCAAGTCCATGCGTCAATCTCCACCGCCCGCGTAACGTTACCGACATGCCATTTCCATTCTGCATTCCAGCGCTAAATATACACAGAAATTAAATTTTTGCCAGACGCCGCAACAAATCTGTTCAATTTAGCTAAAATCTGCTGCTGTTGGACAAGAAGTTATGCAGAAAAAAAAAAAAGTATCCGGTTTACTTTCAAAATAAAATATTCCGTCTTTCAAGGCGGATCATATTTTACTACCAACGAACCCCCACATATGTTGTACCGTCGGAAAGGTCTCGTTCACGCTGATAGTGGAAATCTAAATTGGGAACATTTTGTGTTATCATGGCAACGCTATTCACGAACAAAAAAAAAGGGGCTAATTGTATGGGTACAGCCCTTCTGTGTAATACGAGACAAACCGACCAACGAACCCCCATATGTTATACCGTCGGAAAGGTGTCCTTCTCGCCAATGGGCGTATTTTAAATTCCGCCGCCATACACCTTTGAGTCAAATAACTTGGTACGGCTGCAGACCGGCACACACGCGTCGGAGGACTCTTTCCTCCTTTAATTCAAGTCCATGTGTCAATCTCCACCGCCCGCGTAACGTAACCGACATGCCATTTCCATTCTGCATTCCATCTCTAAATATACACAGAAATTCAATTTTTGCCAGACGCCGCAACAAATCCGTTCAATTTAGCTAAAATCTGCTAGTGTTGGACAAGAAGTTATGCACAAAAACAAATAGTATCCGGTTTACTTTCAAAATAAAATATTCTGTCTTTCAAGGCGGATCGTATTTTACACTTTGAAAGGTTTGAAAGGCGACGGACATGAAGTCAACTTGTCAAAGGTTTTTAGATTTTAATATAATCTTTTTGACACAAATGGATGAGGACATGCCGATTCTGGAGGTCCAAAATTAAAGGATAATATACAGGCATATACCAGGCAGCTACATGTCAAATATCAGCTGATATGAAGACAAGTAAAGCAGAAGACTAGTTGTGTGACACGCTCGCCAGGGACTATGTTACTGTTGTATTGTTGCTTGCTGTACTCGGTTGTAATACACTTTTCCACCACTTATGTCCGTAATGACAATGTCAAATAAACAGACTAGTGTGGAGCTAAAGTCCTACAGAAGTTTCTTAAGCGCTAAAATGATGACCAAAATGGTGAACCTGTATTTATTTGCATTAATTTTATTGACAGTTTATTTGAGGATTTTTTTTAAATTCCGGTCCATGTATTCCAAAGCACAGATTCTGCTGCTCCCTAATTTCCGTTCCGCATTTTCCAGCACACCTTCAACACATCCACAGGTCTGTGTCCTAATCGGAAGCAGATGCCGGTTCATGGTTCCGAAAGGTGAGCGGAAGTTACCGGTAAAAATGTCAGCGGTGTGGGATTATTTTACCCTATAAAACGAAAAAGATGAAGAGGTGGAGTGCAAAACATGCCACAATAAAGTCAAGCGTGGTGGTACAGTTGTAAGACATTTTAGTACCATTTACATTTAGCGAAATACCACCGTAAAGAATATGAGGAATTTCGAAAGAAAACTGACGAAAAGAAAAAGAAAGGTCCTACCCAAGTAACTCTGACAGAAACGTTCGCGAAGCGTGACATACTGCCACTGAACAGTGCTAAAGCCCAGGGGATAACTAGAGTCATTGCCGAGGAAATAATTCTGGATGATGAGCCGTTATCTCTCGTGAGTAAAGTTGGCTTTCGATGCTCGTCTTTGTTAGAAAGAATCTCCCCATTATGCTCGGACTGCAGTCAGGGGGGGCAAACAATTGAAGGGAGTGTGTAGATTTTTTTTTTTTTCTTTTAAGTTTACACTTGTTCAAGAGCAAGTATTGATGCTGAGTTATAGATAGTTTATCCCAGTCAACTGTATACTTCTATTTTTTTTACAGAAAAATACCAAATTAATTATACATAGCATTTTCTGTTTTCTTAAATTACTTTCAAATTCATGTAAAATTACATTAATTTTCCTTCATTAAATATGTAGCTTGTTATATAAAAGTCTATGTCCATACTAACGATCTAAAGGTATTTTTCTGCAGAACTGTTTGCATTGTCACTTTATTAAAGGTGGTTCATCATAACAATTCAGAAAAAAATCTGTAAAATAATGGTATTTTTCTGTGGAACTGCCAGCATTGTCACTTCATTAAAAGGTGTTTGATTGTAATAATTTGGAAAAACTCTGTAGAATAAAGGTATTTTTCTGCAGAACTGTTTGCATCGTCACTTTTTTAAAGGTGGTTGATCTTAATAATTTAGTAAAAATCTGTAAAATTACGCTATTTTTCCGCAAAACGTTACATGAACATTTCTGTAAATGTTTTTGATCATTATTTAGTTTACAATGTCTTACTTAAATTTTATGGTTTTCGTTTGGCAGCCATGGCTGCCAGTAGATGACCGTTTTTTTACAGAATTTGTTTTTACAGTGTATTATATATCTGTATCATGAATCAATTTAAGTGGACCCCGACTTAAACAAGATAAAAAACTTATTCCGGGTGTTATCATTAAGTGGTCAATCGTACGGAATATGCACACTACCGTTCAAAAGTTTGGGGTCACATTGAAATGTCCTTATTTTTTAAGGAAAAGCACTGTACTTTTCAATGAAGATAACTTTAAACTAGGCTTAACTTTAAAGAAATACACTCTATACATTGCTAATGTGGTAAATGACTATTCTAGCTGCGGATGTCTGGTTTTTGGTGCAATATCTACATAGGTGTATAGAGGCCCAATTCCAGCAACTATCACTCCAGTGTTCTAATGGTACAATGTGTTTGCTCATTGGCTCAGAAGGCTAATTGATGATTAGAAAACCCTTGTACAATCATGTTCACACATCTGAAAACAGTTTAGCTCGTTACAGAAGCTACAAAACTGACCTTCCTTTGAGCAGATTGAGTTTCTGGAGCATCACATTTGTGGGGTCAATTAAACGCTCAAAATGGCCAGAAAAAGAAAACTTTCATCTGAAACTCGACAGTCTATTCTTGTTCTTAGAAATGAAGGCTATTCCACAAAATTGTTTGGGTGACCCCAAACTTTTGAACGGTAGTGTACTTCACTGTGCAATCTACTAATAAAAGTTTCAATCAATCGGTATCGGATCGGAAGTGCAAAAACCTGGATCGGGACATCCCTAACTAGTACGCCATCAAAATAAGTAATTGGAGGGGCGTGTAAATCTGTCAAGTTTACTAGGTCAGTGGTTCTCAAATGGGGGTATGCGTTCCCCTGGGGGTACTTGAAGGTATGCCAAGGGGTACGTGAGATTTTTTTTTAATATTCTAAAAATAGCAACAATTCAAAAATCCTTTATAAATATATTTTTTGAATAATACTTCAACAAAATATGAATGTAAGTTCATAAACTGAACATCAAATCAAGTAGGCTATTCCATTCATTACCATAAAGCCAGAGTTTCCTCCATGCCATGATGGTTTGACCCTCACTAAAATGTCTGTCAAAAAGAACTGTGAAAAGAAATGCAACAATGCAATATTCAATGTTGACAGCTAGATTTTTTGTGGACTTGTTCCATAAATATTGATGTTAAAGATTTCTTTTTTTGTGAAGAAATGTTTAGAATTAAGTTCATGAATCCAGATGGATCTCTATTACAATCCCCAAAGAGGGCACTTTAAGTTGATGATTACTTCTATGTGTAGAAATCTTTATTTATAATTGAATCACTTGATCATTTTTCAACAAGTTTTTAGTTATTTGTATATCTTTTTTTCCCAAATAGTTCAAGAAAGACCACTACAAATGAGCAATATTTCGCACTGTTATACAATTTAATAAATCAGAAACTGATGACATAGTGCTGTATTTTACTTCTATATCTCTTTTTTTCAACCAAAAATGCTTTGCTCTGATTAGGGGGTACTTGAATGAAAAAAAAATGTTCACAGGGGGTACATCACTGAAAAAAGGTTGAGAACCACTGTACTAGGTCAGTGTTTCCCACACATTCATTTATTTGTGGCGGCCCGCCACGAAAGAATTATGTCCGCCACAAATAAATAAATAAAAAATTTTTAAAAAAACAATTTTTTTTTTGCCCTCTCCAGCTTCTCAGGCAAATCATATAGTTGATGCAGATGCCCATATCAGCTGTTCAGATTTACTTTACAAAAGAGAAGTGTAGGATACTTCTCTTGTTGCCTTATTTGTATTTGACTTTATTAAATGTATTTATATTAGAAACACAACATGTGTATATAACAAAGGGTGCAAAGTCTGCAGGCAGTAGGAAACACATGGTTAAGTGTAGGGAGTAAAACTGATGGCAGTCTAAAGTTCAAGATTTTTGGAGCTCTTTGTTCAGTGGATCAGATGTTTGATGAAGCTCTGTGTCTATCTACCACCACTACTGTTTTCTGTTTATTTGTTACTGACTGTGGCAGGACACCTCTGCCTCTGTTTCGCTTTATGTTGCTGGTAAATAATATGGTTGTAGTAGTAGGCTAAAGTTAAATTATTTAGTATGCACTAATTAAAGGGGCAGAGCTTTGAGACATTTTAGCTTTTATATTTTATAAGATATATTTTTTGTAAGAACCACAATTAATAAATATATTTCAGTGAATAACTTATTGTTCAAATCTGTATATAAATATGTACATAAAGTGTTGTAAGTATATTGTAAAATGGATGGATGGATCAAACTCTGGCACTGATCATACAGAGTTTGGTCCGCATTGCCGGTAGTAAGTCGGACACGTTTCCAGTGAGGGTTGGACTCCGCTAAGGCTGCCCTTTGTCACCGATTCTGTTCATAACTTTTATGGACAGAATTTCTAGGCGCAGTCAAGGCGTTGAGGGGATCTGGTTTGGTGGCTGCAGGATTAGGTCTCTGCTTTTTGCAGATGATGTGGTCCTGATGGCTTCATCTGGCCACGATCTTCAGCTCTCAATGGATCGGTTCGCAGCTGAGTGTGAAGCGACTGGGATGAGAATCAGCACCTCCAAGTCTGAGTCCATGGTTCTCGCCCGGAAAAGGGTGGAGTGCCATCTCCGGGTTGCGGAGGAGACCCTGCCCCAAGTGGAGGAGTTCAAGTACCTTGGAGTCTTGTTCACGAGTGAGGGAAGAGTGGATCGTGAGATCGACAGGCGGATCGGTGCGGCGTCTTCAGTAATGCGGACGCTGTATCGATCCGTTGTGGTGAAGAAGGAGCTGAGCCGGAAGGCAAAGCTCTCAATTTACCGGTCGATCTACGTTCCCATTCTCACCTATGGTCATGAGCTTTGGGTTATGACCGAAAGGACAAGATCACGGGTACAAGCGGCCGAAATGAGTTTCCTCCGCCGGGTGGCGGGTCTCTCCCTTAGAGATAGGGTGAGAAGCTCTGCCATCCGGGGGGAGCTCAAAGTAAAGCCTCTGCTCCTCCACATCGAGAGGAGCCAGATGAGGTGGTTCGGGCATCTGGTCAGGATGCCACCCGAACGCCTCCCTAGGGAGGTGTTTAGGGCACGTCCGACCGGTAGGAGGCCGCGGGGAAGACCCAGGACACGTTGGGAAGACTATGTCTCCCGGCTGGCCTGGGAACGCCTCGGGATCCCCCGGGAGGAGCTGGACGAAGTGGCTGGGGAGAGGGAAGTCTGGGTTTCCCTGCTTAGGCTGCTGCCCCCGCGACCCGACCTCGGATAAGCGGAAGAGGATGGATGGATGGACGTTTAAAACAAAACTGTTATTAATTAGTAAGTATACATTTTTTTAGCCTTTTTAGAGAAAATCAAATCATTGTAGAAATTATGCAAATTACTCGATTATGTCATGGCGACCACGCCCATAGCCACGCCCCCACCGCCACAGGTATCTTGGCAGTTTATGGGAAACACTGTAGGTCATCAGCATCCATAAAAAAATGAATCCTATCAAAACAAAAGTCACCCCTGTAAAACATTTACAGTACATTCTGCTTCATCTCTTGTATGAGTGTGTGATCAATTAAATGTACTCGCCGTGGTATCCTTCTCCACCACGACAACTCTGAACTCCCCACGTCGAGTCTCCTTCTGCTTGAGCCAGTAGGCGATGGACCAGCCCATCACGCCGCCGCCCACGATCACTATATCGGCCCTCTCCGGTGGGAGTTCGGGGTTGACCTCAATGGGGCTCCAGGAGCTCCCTGGCAGAGCGTCCGAGATCTTCCCCCTGGTGGCGGCCCATATGCCCTTCAGATCTACGGCAAGAAGAGTGTTGTTGTTTTTTAACGGAGACTTCCTTCAATGTTCATAAAGCAAAGTTCGAGCATAAAACTTCAAGCGTAAATGTATATATTTGAGTGCGCTCTTTCATTCGGCGTGAGTCCCACATTAAAATTTGAAGGCACCCACCTTTAATCAAGTCATTCGGCCGAGGAGTGCCTGTTTGCAGGCTTCGTCCCGACATCCTTAGTCGATATGACCACCGGTGCTCGAACGTGACCCGTCTGAAGGTGAGCCACCCCCGGACTCCCAGTCTCCGCCATGTTGACATGGTTGGTGCGAGCTAGCGCGCAAACTGGACAACTTCTCAAGCGAAGGGGAAATATTGCAAGTGCGCTCCCCGCATGGACCTGCCAGTAAAGTCGTGTAACATGACGGCGGCGAGGGGGGGGACGCACATTTGCTCTACTACCTACAAGGAGACATATCATGGCAGTCGTTTTTTCAAAATAAAAGCGCGTTGTACACGTTGCTCCTCTCTGAGTGGCTGACTCCATCTTTCTTTTCATGCAAACATTTCTAAAGAGGAGGATTTATTTAGAAAAAGCTTAAATATGGCACTCTCTCTGGGAGAGATGACGGAGTATTCAATCACTTCCCCCAAAAGAACGTCACGTCATTTCAGAGTGCTTTACTTTGAAAAGTCTGTCTGTGAGGGGAAATATACTAGTACTTCCGCAAACTTCTGCTCATGTGACTAATCTTAACCAATCAAATACGACATGTTTTCCATTCGCTAAATTGATGCTGAAGAATTAGGTAAATCAAACTTTATTATAATATCACTGCAAGGGGTGTGGGAAAAAATCGATTCGAATTCAAATCGTGATTCTCACGTTGTGCGATTCAGAATCGATTCTCATTTTTTAATTTATTTGTAATTATTATTATTTATTTATTTATTTATTTATTTATTTATTTTAATTAATCAATCCAACAAAACAATACACAGCAATACCATAACAATGCAATCCAATTCCAAAACCAAACCCGACCCAGCAACACTCAGAACTGCAATAAACCGAGCAATTGAGAGGAGACACAAACACGACACAGAACAAACCAAAAGTAGTGAAACAAAAATGAATATTATCAACAACAGTATCGATATTAGTAACAAATTCAACATGGCAGTGATTAAAAATCCCTCATTTACATTATCATTAGACATTTATAAAAAAAATTAAAAAAGAACAATAGTGTCACAGTGGCTTACACTTGCATCGCATCTCATAAGCTTGACAACACACTGTGTCCAATATTTTCACAAAGATAAAATAAGTCATATTTTTGGTTCATTTAATAGTTAAAACAAATTTACATTATTGCAATCAGTTGATAAAACATTGTCCTTTACAATTATAAAAGCTTTTTACAAAAATCTACTACTCTGCTTGCATGTCAGCAGACTGGGGTAGATCCTGCTGAAATCCTGTGTATTGAATGAATAGAGAATCCTTTTGAATCGGGATAATATCGTTTTTGAATTGAGAATCGTGTTGAATTGAAAAAAAAATTGATTTTGAATCGAATCGTGACCCCAAGAATCGATATTGAATCGAATCGTGGGACACCCAAAGATTCACAGCCCTAATTACTACCATAACTTATTAATATTTAATCTTACTGTTCATACATACTTTGGATTTTATTAGCATGTTTTACTTGCGATGTGTATTTTAAAGAGAACATGATAAACTTATGCAAAATTATATATTATTAATGTCTTATTATTATATTATCTATTGTACATAATGTAAATAATTCAATGTATATACTCTGATGATTAACTTGTGGGATGACTGTATTATGCTGATAGTATATATTTGTACCATGAATTGATTTACGTGGACCCCGACTTAAACAAGTTGAAAAATGTATTCGGGTGTTACCATTTAGTGGTCAATTGTACGGAATATGTACTGTACTGTGCAATCTACTAATAAAAGTTTCAATCAATCAATTAATCAATCAATCAATATATAACTGACTAAACTATTCATCTAAATAGCTGTTGTATTTAGGATGAATTGATGTAAATTATGTAGAAATGGAGAACCGGAAGTAAACATGTGTTAGTAGGGGTAGGATTAAATAAACTCTGTTTCTTCCTACTCCTTTTCGGACATGTAAAGAAAAAAATAAAATATGTGATGTATCATATTGAAATTGTATACATGTTCGAAATAAACTTTAAACCAACCAACCAACCAACCAACGATAGTAGACAATCGGAAGGGAATAAGTTCGACCCCGAAAGGGACAAGCGGTAGGAAATGGATGGATGGATGGAAGACAGTATGCTTGAAGATGTATGCTAATGTTCAACAAGATGCATTCATATGAAGGATCATTAGTGTCTTTATTACGACAGCTTTTTTGGACACTTAATATACATAACTATATTTTGTGAACTGTTTTTTTTTACACTTCAAATTATGCTGACAATTTCATTAAATTGACATTTGTGAGACTATGTCTTCCGGCTGGCCTGGGAACGCCTCGGGATCCCCCGAGAATTGCTGGACGAAGTGGCTGGGAAGAGGAAAGTCTGGGCTTCCCTGCTTAGGCTGCTGCCCCCGCAACCCGGCCTCGGATAAGCGGAAGAAGATGGATGGATGGACATTTGTGAGCATCATGTGTGTGTTTAAAAGTTTATATTGTTAATATAAAGTGTTTACAATTCAACTGTTTAAAAATTCAGTGCAGAAATATTCATTGCTTTAAAACTCAAGACTCACTTCCGGCAAATTCAGACTGAAGCAATCGATCCTGTCTCAGAACAAGCCAATGAGGTGTTTAAGTCCTAATTTACCAGAAGTGGGTCTTGAGTTTTGAAGCAACGAACATTTCTGCATCAAATTTTTCTGCTCTGAAATTTTCTGCAGCAAATTTTTACACAGAATTTTTTTGCACTGATTTTTTTTTATACACTGAATTTTTCTGCAGCAATTTTTTTTACACATATTTTTTCTGGGCTGCTTTTCTTTTTTTGCACACCGATTTTTTTCCATACTGAATTTATAAACACTGATTTTTAATAAACTGAATTTTGGTCACTCATTTTCATCAAATTAAATTGTCAGCATAATTTGATGTAAAAATGTAAAAAATGTAAAACATATGTAAAATGTAAAAATTTTAAAATTTTAAAATGTAAAAATGTAAAAAAATTATATATATATTACATATACTGCATTCAGTGTTTAAAAAAAGCTTTCATTAAGCAAACAAAATATGGAGGTCTATTTGTGTCTTTATTATGAAAGCCTTTTTGGACACTTTTTGTAACTGAATTTTTAGTTTTTTAAACCTTGTGAACTGAATATTTGTACATGAAATTATGCTGACAGTTTCAGTGAATACAATTTTTCAGCAAAATCTGTGTGTTTAAAATTCAAATTGCTATTATACCGTGTTTTAAAATCCAGTGTGTAAAAATTATATTAGCAAATTTTCAACGCAATAATTGAGTTCCATAAATTCAGTTTTAAAAGAGACAAATGAACCTCCAAAAAGCTGTGGAAACGATGATGCTGTGCTCCAAATTTAAGTTATTTACTGAAATTGAGTGAGCCTATGGCTTTGCACTTTGTTCATTATATATACAAAAAAAAAAATAAAAAAAAAAAAAAATAAAAATAAAAAAAAATATATATATATATATATATATATATATATATATATATATATATATATATATATATATATATATATATTTAATATATATATAAAAAAAAATATATATATATATATATATATATATATATATATATATATATTTAATATATATATAAATATATATATATATATATATATATATATATATATATATATATATATATATATATATATATATATATATATATATATATATATATATTGCATTCTATTTTAGTTACTTTGAATTTACAACCCCCTGGCACTGTTTTGTACTGTTTTTGTACTGTTTGTACTGTTTTCGTACTTATTTTGATTATTGTTTCTCGACTGTTTGTTAATGTTGGAATTTATAAATAAAGGTTAAAAACAAAAAAACGTTTTACACGGCAAATAACTGTGCATAGTATAACCACTAGATGGCGGGAGTTAAGCAAAATGGTTTGTAATCTTTTATTTTGGAAAACAACACGGATGTTGTCTTAACTTTGAAAGTTCCACGGAAGTATCTTGATAGATGAACATGGCCGCTTGACACGGTATGTTTTCTGCTCCCTGGGGCCACTGTAGTGTTTTCATCAACGGGGGGGCTGCCTTCACTATTTACCGGACTGTTCTGTGGCTGGACTTTTCTGTCGTCGACATTGCCTCGAAGGACTTTCCCGGCAAATAAACAACTTTTCGAACTTTTCGCGCAGTTTTTATGTCCAGAAAGAAGGATGCAACCCCCACCGAGAAAGGTGAGTTTTTTTCCTCCTCGTATAGCCTCGCAAGCTAGCGTTACTTCGGCAAATTAATGGTTGCCAGACGACGGCTGGCATCCGTTTTTATTTAGCGTTACCACCGTCATGTCATTTTGTTGCTCAGTTTTGCTCGAAAAGAAGCTACAAAAGAAGGAAAAACTTGTGGAGGAAAAAAAATCTCCCCCATGTGCCACAAAAGTAGGGGAAAACAACCCCGCTAACTAAGTGGTTCCCTCTCGAATGGAAACTTCTCATTTGGCTACAAACCCAAATATTTCATTGATGTATCAATAACAAAGTTTCTAGTACAATCCATCTTACCTGAAGCAGCCAAATGCACTCCTTAGTTCAAGTAAATATCACTTCACTTCACTCTAAACGAGCGGTAGTCCTGTTTAATACAAGTTATTATTTCCTACTTAAAACGTATGAAGTTGTATTTCAAATAACGCCGGATTTAAAATGGAGCCATGCATGATGCCAGACGTATCACATTAAAAAGTTATGCTGTACATTATAGTATATCTGGACGTGTTTTAACCTTAAATCGTTTGATCTCTAACGGAAGTGCGGTGCGTATAAAAAAAACAAACAGTTCTTTGCAAAATGTTGGAAAAAGTCAGTGCAGCAAACATAGAAGTGAGGGTCGTCCTAAATTGAAAATGGCACCAAATCTATTTGACTCAATGATACTGCTAATAAATGGCTCATATTTCCATATAATGATGCACCTTATCATAATGTGATATCATCCAAACAAGGAAGTCCAAAGCTTATTATGAGACGACAGTTAGAATGTGTTCTTCCTCTTCTTCCTTCAGGTCCGGGTCACCCAGGAGCTCAAGCATACTCACACGGATCAGATGAGCCGGTTGCACATCAAACACCAGACCGAGTGTGACCTCCTGGAGGACCTGAGGTGAGGCCGTCAATGTGTCAAACGGCCAAGATGGCAAACAGCAGGGTTGTCGAACTGAAGGCGCCCGGGCCGAACCCAGCGTGGGAATTAACTTAGATCAGTGGTTCTTAACCTTGTTGGAGGTACCGAACCCCACCAGTTTCATATGCGCATTCACCGAACCCTTCTTTAGTGAAAAATATATATATATATTTTTTCAAATTCAAGACCAAGTTATATGTTTTTGGTAACACTTTAGTATTGGGAACATATTCTAAGTAACAAAGACTTAATTTAGAGTTATTTGGTTAGGGTTAGGGTTAGAGGGCATTAATAAGTACTTAATAATGACTAGTTAAGAGCCAATATGTTACTAATTTAATTTAATATTTTGTACACCTATTATGTATATATTCGTATATATATTAGATTCTTTTTTATCGCTATATTAGTTTATTTATACCTGCATTGTCCTTTCCATCCTTACTTTTACCATCATTGTAACTGAGCTACTGTGTTGAACAATTTCCCTTGTGGATCATTAAAGTTTGTCCAAGTTTAAGTCTAAGTCCATATTGCATGTTAATAAGCAAGTAATTAATGGTGAATATGCTCCCCATACCAGTGTTTTTCAACCTTTTTTGAGGCAAGGCACATTTTTGTCATAAAAAAAATCCGGAGGCACACCACCAGCAGAAAACTTTAAGAAATGTAACTCCACCAAGTCGTCATGTTTTATTTTGAGTGTGTTGGTGTCTTCCTGTGTGTAGTGCTTTAGTTCTTGTCTTGCTTATTTTGGTGGCCCTTCCTGTTTTGCCGGTGTTTTCCTGTAGTGGCTTCATGTCTTCCTTTGAGCGCTATTCCGCGCACCTGCTTTGTGTTAGCAAGCAAGGCTATTTACGTTGTTGCTATCCTTCTTTGTGTGGCCATTGTTGATTGTCATGTCACGTACGGATGTACTTTGTGGACACCGTAAGTTTTTGCTGTCGTCCAGCATTCTGTCTCTGTTTACTTTGTAGCCAGTTCAGTTTGACTTTTGTTTTGCATAGCCTTTTCCTTTCGTTCATTTTGGGTTTAAGCATTACATACCCTTTTTACCTGCACCCTGCGTCCCACTGTGGTCTGCATATCGGGATCACAACAAACCATCCTCGTCTCACCCGACACATTCCGACTTTTACAAAGCAATGCTGCCACCTACTGACATGGAGTATTACGTGGTTACCCTGCCGAGTTTTACACAGCACAGACACTAAGCAACGGCACATTATTGGCAGATTCTAATTATTGATTTGCCAAAAATATTTTTGGCATAAATTAGGTGAAGTTGCATAATTTCCCACGGCACACCAGACAATATCTCACGGCACACTAGTGTGCCGCGGCACAGTGGTTGAAAAACACTGCCCCATACTAAAGTGTTACCATGTTTTTTTTACTGGTGCACAAAATTAACCGTGCATGAACATCACCTTGTTCAAAGAACAAAACCAACACAGTGCATAAACTCACAACAAATTACACACCTGCAAATCAATCTGACTTCTGCTGTTGCCGTATCCGTAATACGCCGATAGGGAGAAGTTTTTCTTTACACGATGAGTCGGGTGTGTCTTCACCTCCGCCGAACCCCTGAGCCCGACTCACCGAACCACTTGTGTTCGATCGAACCCAGGTTAAGAACCACTGACTTAGATGCACCTACAGTTCAAAACTAAGAAGGGACTAATATTTTTGTAGCAGATTCCTGAAAACGGCAGAGCGCTGCCAAATAGAGGATCTTTGACTAGTGTTTTTTGCAGTAGATGCTTTAAAACGGGGGTTCACATTACGTCAATCGCGAGCTACCGGTTGATCGTGGCGTGTGTGTCAATCAATTGCCAGTCAGGCATTAAAAAAAAATAGACCTAAATATTAGCGATCATCAATCTTCACCAATAAGTCACCCGAGGGTCTTGTGAGATGACGCTGGCTGCTGCGAGCTCATTATTAAGAAAAAATGACCGACAGGAAGGCGACAAACACTTTTTATTTCAACAGACTCTCGCGCCGTAGCTGCTGTCAAAAACTCTAAAGACGGCGTGGCGCCGTTGGGAGAGTGGCCGTGCCAGCAACCTGAGGGTTCCTGGTTCGATCCCCACCTTCTACCAACCTCGTCACGTCCATTGTGTCCTTGAGCAAGGCACTTCGCCCTTGCTCCTGATGGGTGGTGGTTAGCGCCTTGCATGGCAACTCCAGCCATCAGTGTGTGAATGTGTGTGTGAATGGGTGAATGTGGAAATAGTGTCAAAGTACCTTGAAGGTAGAAAAGCGCTATACAAGTATAACCCATTTAAAGACCGACTGCACAGTTCCTATTTTCACAATAAAAGCGCTGCTTCATCCTGTCTGCGCTAACAAAATAAGAGTCTCAGAAAGCTGCAGAGTTTTCTGCCAATGTATTTCTTGTAAAGTGTATAATAACGAGTATGGAAGCTGGACAAATAAGATGCCAAAAACCAACCACTTTCATGTGGTATCGGACAGAAAGGAGGACTTTTTTTCCCTCCTCCATTCGAAAATGTGGACGTTATCAACACTACTGTCTGATTCCAATCAATGCAAGTCATCAGAATCAGGTAATACACCAACTTATGTTCTTGTCTTCATGAAAGAAAGAAATCTATATGTGTTAAACGGGCTTGTGTTATCATTAAACACATTTAACTTGTTAACAAAAACGTCTCTTTCATAAATAAATAAATAAATATAAATTATATATATGAATGAGGTAGATCCCTTCAACTTGGTCAATTGAAAAGTAGCTCGCCTGCAGAAAAAGTGTTGGCTTTAAAATAACAAAGCGGTTCGGTCATGTAAAGGATCTTTGACGTGCTTTTTCAGCGGTTCTGTCATACAGTTGCATTTTTGGCAGTAAGGTCTAAACACAACATTGTCACGGAGAGGATCTTTGACGAACTTTTTGCAGAGGATCCTTAAAATCAGTAGAGCGCCGCTGTCATGAGAGGATATTAGACAAACATGTTTCAGCACTCGGCCCCCAAAAACAGCAGTGTGAAACCGTCATAGAGAGGATCTTTGACTAGCAGTTTTGCAACCCATTCCAAAAAACAGCAGAGCACTTTGGCCACAAAGAGGATCTAAGATTTGCGTTTTTTTGCGCTAGGTACTTAAAAACAGCAACACATTGCTGTCATATAAATGATTCTTGTATATTGGCAGTTGTTCCTAAAACAGCAGACTGCTGTCATCTAAAAGGATCTTTGACAAGCCTTTTTTTGCACTTGGTGCAGTACGTTCCTGTTGTTGAAAGGATTTTTGACCAGCATTTCTGCAGTAGTTAATTGAAAACAGTAAAACATTCCTGCCGTGCAGAGGATATTTGTCTCGTATTTTTTTCAATAGTTCCCACAAATATTCAAGAGTTTTTGTCCTTATGCGAGCATAACTTTTCAGTGATGTTCTCAATTAAAGGAAATGTTGAAATAATGACAAAAATGTGAAAAAAATGGAGAGGATTTTTGACAAATAACTTTGGCAGTTTATGTTTGAAAACAGTAGTATGTTCCTGACTTCTTGTCATTTAGAGGATCTTTGAGCAGAATTGTTTGTAGTACGCACTTAAAATCAGCAAAATATCCCTGTCATTTAAAGGATCTAGCATATTTGCTGTCGTTCCAAAAAACAGCAGACTGCTGTCATTTAGAGGATTTATGACTAGCGTTTTTGCAAAAGGTCTATAAAAACAAATTGGTAAAATTTAGAAAATGACTCGCATTTTTTTCAGTTGTTTGGAAAAACAGCAGGTTATTTTAGGGTTTGGCGATAAAACTGGATGTCAATATACTTTATATCGCAATAGAAAATTATCGATATCAATAAAAAATGTGATTGAAAACGTTAGATTTTTTTTTTCTTTGTCAGAATTAAAAGGAAGTTGCGAAGCAAGGTTGGTTGCACGAACAAAGGCACTCGCTAACCGAGCACTGCGGGAAGTAATCACCGATCAGTGGGAGTGACAGTCGAACAGGTGACAGTTTGGTTGCAACATCTTGTTTTCCCGCGGTTGATTCTCTACATGGAGTGAGAAGAGAAACAAAACATGAGTGCTGCAGAGAGGGAAGAAAATGTCAGGAAAAGTCACCTCAACAATAAGACAGTTTTATAGATTTGGTAAAACGGACCGTAGTCAGACCAAGACGCTCGTAACGAGTAATACCACACTCACCCTTTAGAGCACAGCCGTAACTTCCTGGCTCTAAACCTGCAGAAAATAGTTGTTCCTTTATGTTTACATTTTCACACTTTGCACTGTTTTGTTACACTTTATTAAGGATTTTTTTTTAACATATTCCTTATGTTTGTACCTTCATTTTTAGAGGTTATTTTTAAGTGTTCAATGTGATTTTAGAACTTTGTTTACATTGTTTGAGTGTTTTGAGTGTTGACATTTCCTTGATAGCTGAGGGGATTATAATCAAAGGAAGGTTACATTTTAAATAAACATTTTTACATTTCATATATTTTTTATCCGGGTCCTTATTATTGACAGGACATAGAAATATCAATAATTATAGATATCAACCGATATAAAGCACTTACATCATAATACAGTTTTTAGCTATATCGCCCAGCCCTATGCTATTTAAAGGATCTTTGACTAGCAGTTTTTGGTCTGTAATAA
Source organism: Entelurus aequoreus (assembly GCF_033978785.1). Lineage (NCBI taxonomy): Eukaryota > Metazoa > Chordata > Actinopteri > Syngnathiformes > Syngnathidae > Entelurus > Entelurus aequoreus. The sequence goes on from NC_084735.1 coordinate 80,002,757, forward strand.
ATTATACATGTATATCACATACTGTCGAGCAGGGGTGTCAAACTCAGTTTAGCTCAGGGGCCGCATGAGGGAAATCTGTGCACACACGGGCCGGACTATTAAAATTACGGCATTAAAACTAAAAAATAAAGACAACTTCAGATTTGTTTTCTTTGTCTTACTTTGGCCAAAAATAGAACACACCCATTCTGAAAATATTGCAATAAAATATAGAAAAAAATACCGGCAGCGGTAACATTTAGATACATGAAGGAAAGAAGAAAGTGAATGAATGTTTATCACTGAATACATTTGCATATGCATAAAAATGTGTTTTCTGTTGTATTATTTTTTTAATGAATTAAGTAACATTTATGAGAACCTTTTTCCAAAACACAATATAGAATGTGAGATATAACAGGATAATGCATACATTTATCATTTGTTTTCAAAACGGTTACAAAAAAGTGTGACCCCAAAAATTGACTGTGGGACCCAATTTTTATGACTTGATGGGGTCCCTGGCACCCCATTTTGAAGATTCCTAGCGCCAACACTGATGGAGTGTTGGTACGTGCAAAACAGCAGCAGGCGGCTGTGGCCTGCTGGCCGGTTCTATTACTAATCAAATATCATCCCGGGGGCCATTCATTCGCTGGTCGGATCTGGCCCGCGGGCCTTCACTTTGACACCCAAGCTGTAGAGCAACAAACAGTATTGTCCTCCAACATGTGCAAAGGTTGACAAGGCAAAATTTGCGGTCGTGTTTTCTGCCGCCATTGACTTGACAGCCCAATGGCTCCCCGCTTCCTGTCTGTGGTTGGCGGCAGAGCGCTGCTAAAAACCTTCCAAACAGCTGGAAGTTAAGGCACCAAGAGCCGCCAGATGTTCCCATCGGGCCGTGGGAGGCTCACCGGTCACGCTACGCTCGCCTGAGACAATACGAGGCGAGAAAGCGTCTCCGTCATCCGAGCACGAGGAGTGATTCATCAAAGTGTAAATTGCGTCTGGCTGTCAGCAGGGCCTGTGCTCGGGAAAATGACAGGAAGACCAGAAAGGAAGAGAGAAGGAGGGGAGGAAGCTCCCAGGAAGTGGGGCCAGATTGTGTGGAGCGCGACACTCAAGTCTGGACATGTTTACTAGCTTAATGGTGATTTCTGCTGCAGTCGACTTTTCCCGGGGCACTGACCTCTCCCCTCAAGTGTACCTATAAATCAAAGCAGAGGATGTTAGCAGCTTTGTTCTTTTGCTGCGTGAATCCACTCAATCTTTTCTCACATTCCTCGAGATGTTTGACAGTTTTTGTTAGTCGCTAAGAAATGAGACTAACCGTTAGGGAGGGAAACTCTCTCCGGAGGATCTATCAGCGCTCATTATTTGCCAAATTTGATCACAATTGTGTTTTGAGGGGAATGTCGGGGATAATAAAAGATCTCCTTCCATGCAAGTGGACCAGCAGTTTCTTTTAGTGATGACCCGATTTATTAAACGGCCCTGAAAAGAGGACAAACCCTGTTTTGTTTTTTAAAGGTTTTGGACAAATATTTTTCAAGACCAAAACATTTTTTTTTTAAATTAAAGTGTCAATCAATTGTTTTTCAACAGCCCATGGCATGTTGTTAAAGTAGCAGTAGAGTGAAAAGACAAGTTGACTTTATATGCTTAATTGTGTTTCAATTGTATCCATTAAACCATATCCAATTGTATTTACAATCCGCAAAGTATGTGATTACACCGTTTAAACGTCACAAAACGCCACAAATTCAGTCAGCCATTTTGAATATTCCGCTCCGAATATCTTCGGCTATTTTCGGAGAGTGACATCCCTGTAGTAACGATTTTGCACTCTGACCATATTATCAGATCAGTCATACTGGAAATATGCAAACATTGGAAAGAGATGTGCTGTTTATCATTCACAATTCTTATGTAAACATCCAGAAACCGCCAACAATACCCCATTTACATGTCGTGACCTGAAAATTAACCAAATACGAGTGATATTGTTGTTAATCATTAACGCAGGCGGACTTTTCCAGCTGTGCAACAATACCAGTGAGCTAATGCTATCTTACGCTGCTGTTGTTGACGGTGGCTGCTTCTGGTTCGTCTCAAACTTGCTAAAAGTAAATTCTAGTTCATAATTCATTCATCTCTCACCTGGTAGTAGACAAATGTGACCATGAACTGACAGCCTGGTCGACTTTCACATACCCCGAGATGGCGAAAAAGATGCTAGTTGTGGCAACTTTTTTTAAAACCTTCGTGAGGATTGTGATTGATTCTTCATCAAAACGGAATTATGTGAGCGTCCAATCGGTCGGCATCCCAGCCAGAGTGGAAATTGTTTGTTTTATTATGGTTAGTTTGTATGTTTAGTACCTAGCAATGCTGCTGATGTTCGTGTCCCAATAAAGCTGCAACCGCCGGGTAGCAGTCGGTTGCTAAAACTTATTGCTCATCCTCTTTGTGTTCGGGCTCAAAAATACAAGGTTCTGGATCATAATTTTTCCCTAAGTAATCGTTGTTGGCTCTCTCAAAGTCTGCTTGATTAGCATTGTTGTTGATGGGGAAGGAACCTTGGGTTCCTAACGCGACATCACGTGACTGGCTTCCTCATTATCTCACAAAATGGCTCGGGAATATCCTAGAGATTTATACTATTTTGATCATATTTTTACGCAAATTTGGAAGTATTTTGGTGTCATAAATCAGAAATATATGATAATGGCTTCAATATAGAGGCAACTTGTTTTTCCACTCTACCGTTATTTTAAAAGTAAGGACGTTCCGATCAGGGTTTTATCGTTCCGATATCAATACCGATCATCCATGAGTAAAATCGTCCGATACCAATATCACAAGTATTAACAGTACATATTTCAATTTATTTATGGTGAGTGTTGTTGAAAGTTAAATAATATCAACACAATATATAATCTAGTTCCATTTTTTTTTTTTTTTAAGTACATACAATTGTTTGAGCAAAACAAAAATTACTATCTAGTACTCTTGTAAATCTTGTTTTTTTCCCTCAAAGCCCTCCTGTGGCAAGGGAATTATTCCCTGAGTTTGAAATAGCAAATTAATAATTCTGAGAATATAAAAATATTGAACTAATCACTTTAATATCTGCTATTTACTGATACTACGTTTGGTATCGACACCACCAAGTTTTGGATGGATCTGCCCTCTTACTGTACTGACTGACAATGCTGACACACCAACAGTTGTTATCCTCTCTCTGCGCTTGTATTAATCAACTTGTAATATTCATGTTAATAACTGCTTACTTTCTGCTGTAACGCGCTACCAATGACACTTCTTAAACTTTACTAAGCACTTATTTATTCTGCTGTTTAAAGTTAGCTCAGCGGTTAGCTTACCTACTAGTTAGAGTTAAACAAGACAGAATATTACAAAGGATTAAGTCTGTGTTTAAAAGAAACAAAACAGTTAGCATAGCATCGCATGTACAGTATATGTTAACCTTTTATTGGAATAGTTTTAGTGAATTGATGATGTCGAAGTGGCCAAGGAATACTTGTGTTTTTCTGTTTGTGATAACTCTTCTTTGTTGTTCTCCAAGAGTGCGTTAACAATTATGTTTGGTTCAGTTAAAAGGAACTCTGGTGTGTTCGTACTGCGAATAACGTGAACCCCATCGTCCAAATTCTGGTGTGCACCAAACCGAGGCTGTTTGAGACACGGGTCTCGGGTCTGGTGCGGTTAGCGGTTATATCCTTTGACATGGACCAGTATTAACGCAGATATTGTTATCTCCAATAAAAGCTAGTAATATAAATGTCCTCAATTAGCGCACAAAGTATTTTCTTTTATTTTATTCAAGTCATTTACAAAAAGGTAAACATGGTAGGTCATAGAGGTGGGAATCTTTGGCCACCTCACGATTTGATTACGATTCAGGAGCTACGATTCAATTAAAAATTGACTATTGATGCATCTTTAATTCATATATATTGAAGCAGTTTTAAAAAATATTTGGGTTTCACTTAATAAGCGTTTATCACTTGCAGCTTTAAAAGGCAGTGCACTTGAAATAAGAAACAGTTAAATTAATTCCCACATTTATTAAAACTGGAACATAAGTGCCCAAAAATAAAGTAGTTGGTCGGATCTCTCGGTGAGGTGGCTCGCTTTAGTCAGCCACATTTGAAAACTGTCTGCATTATTTTATTTACAATAAAAAAAACATTATTTCCGTTTACTAATCCATTTTATAATTGTCCATGTCTGAATTGCGATGCATCTAAAATTTGATTATTTTCCCCACCGCTAGTAGGTTATAGACTACACAATAGCACACAAGCTGGACAAACCTAATAAGTATCTTTACTTGAACAATATTGCATTCTAAAACACGACATTTGTCAATTTAAACAAGTATAAAATAATTATAGTTGCATATTACTTACAAATCCAAAGTCTCCAATGCAGAAGCGTATTAGAATGTATCCAGAAACTAACGTGTCCGCATTATCATTCATCTTTTAATGAATTATTGTGGCTATTAGGTGCTGCCAAAAATAATTACTTCGCCATTTCAACTTAAAGACAGCATAAGTCTGTTCTAGATGGTAAATAAATAATAAATAGGTTAGTGTTTTTTGTACCTACCATTGTTCTGTTTGATTAAATTCAGTCGATCAAGCCTTTACTAACATTACACCTTACGAAATAATAAAAAACATTTATGAATTGTGCTGTTTTCGGATCAATATCTGTTTCGGCCAATAGTCAATGCTCCAATGTCGGTATCGGTAATCGAATGTTATCATTAAAGCAAAGAAACCAGTTCAAGAAACTGTTCAAACAAAGTGTTCAAAAAGTACAAAGAAGAAGCATCTTCAATCAATCAATCAATCAATGTTTATTTATATAGCCCTAAATCACAAAAGTCTCAAAGGGCTGTACAAGCCACAACGACATCCTTGGCACAGCCCACACAAGGGACGTTGATGTGATAAACATCTTGAACCATATCTAAAATAATCTTTTCATCTCATAGGTGAACCATCAATTATTTAAATATGTATTTATGAGAACTTGAATTATAGTTTACTTATTTAATAATTGTTTACTTACTCAATGTATACTCATTTATTTATTTACCCATTTCATTATTTACTGTTGTGTAGCAAATGGGTTAAAAAATTGCTATAATACGAAAAGGGGCAGGATTAAAAAAGCTCCGCTTCTTCCTACTCCTTTTCGGACATGCTGAAATGAAACAACTGAAAATATGTGGTGTATTATGTTGTAATTGTCTGCATGTTCGAAATAAACTGACAACAACCAACCAAGAAATTCTCACTACATGTGAGAAAAAATGCACACCACCGTCTTACATTAGTGGTGATGTATAAATATCAGTAAGCTACATTTACACCAAGTCTTACAGTTTAGTTTGCCTTTGTACAAAAAGTGCGACATGATATTATGCAAACAAGAAATACAACTTTGATTGTTAATTCCGGTGGTCAGTGCAAGTTGGCCAAACTGTGACGCAATAAACAACAACCCCTACTGGTTTTAAAGTCTTTGATCCAATTTTGTCCAGACTTTGTTAATGTAACTCACAAACAAACTTCAATTGAAATGTAGTCTTCTCATTGAGGGTAAAGATCCGATGACTAATGTGCAAAGTAATACTTCATGGATCTTTGGATGGACAGGGTTTTTTTTAGACTTTTTTGAACCCCGGGTGATTTAATATTTCTCTCTTTTTTTGCAGGACTTTTAGCCAAAAGAGGGCGTCTGTCGAGCGGGACTACGCCCAGGTAAGCAAACCTCCATGTAGTAAAGAAAACAAAGCGTCACTACAGAAGTTGTAGTGACCTCTCGCTATTGGGGCCCCCCTGCGAGCTTCCCCACAGACGTCAGAATGAACGCCCGAGAAAAAAAAAACCCTTCTCCTCCTCGGTGGTGTTGCGGCGTTTTCGTCCCCGTGAGGAATGTCCAGTGCCAATGTGAAGAGAGGGGGGAGGCCGGTCTGTGGTCCGCCTAGCAACCCCAAATTGTCGTGTTTGCCCATCTGCATCATGAGGCGGAGAAGGAAGTGCCTCCGCCGGAGAGGTCACGCTCCGTGTTTGCTCGGACGTCTGCAGGATTACGTAAAAAATACTTGTTGACCGATTTTCACAAACCTGCTTAACGGATGATGGACAGGAGGATTGCTGTGGTGAGGGTTGGGCTGTGTTAGAATTTTCTTCACCATAGGTCTAAACCACGTCGGATTGCTACTTACTTGGTCACAACCAGCAGAGGGCGCAATTTATATTAAGCCCGACTAAATTGCTACCTAAACAGGCTACAAACGTGACAATTGGGGCTGAAACGATTCCTTGGGTGATTGGAGTATCTCGATTACAAAAAAAATATCAAGGATTTTTCTCTGCCTTGAGGAGTCATTTATTTAATGGTAAAGCTTAGCGCATATTGTGCTAGCCGTGCAAGCTAAAACTGGTAATAGCATAGTTCTTGTGTAATAGACATCCTGGCCTTGCTGACGTTCACTAAGTTCATAGAGTGCATGGTGACAGTAGATTGCTTGAAAATACAAGCATAACGATGTGAAATTGGAGTTTTAGATACAAATGGTTATTAGAAGGGATGTACTGTATATTGTGAGGATTTTATCGATGATACCATAATCAATATTCTTTATCGATACCGGCATTCATCAATACTCTTATCGTTGATCTATGTAATTGGTGTAAATAAAGATGTCAAAAAAATCATTTTTTATTAGCAGAAGAGGTTGTACACCACCAATATCATGTAACATCGCACATTAGGGAAGTTTTTTTTCAAACAGTTGTTTTTTTTAATCTTAGACAAGTCAACTGTGTTAGCAGGGCAAAGTGCAATTTAGTTATGTCATCATCTTGTACACACCCCACAGATCCATCGCTCATTTTAATAACACTCAGCTGTAAATAATGGCATTCATGTGCAGAGCTGCAGAGCACAGACCTTTTACATGATTTATTTATTTATTATATTTCTTTGTTCATTTACAGACAACTCCACACGACATCATTGTCTCCCCTGTCAATATCAGAGTTCGTTCTGCAAAAGGGTAATACCTACAAGCGTACATCTTATGGATAGGGACCCACAGTTAAAATATACATCATCATATAACATACACAATTCAGTAGAATACAATTCATTTCAAAACCTACCCACCCAATACCCATTTACAATTCCATACCAACCTACCAACTGGTTGACATTTATAAAGAAGGAATCTTTAAATCCACCAAATCAATCTCAATATCCTATTATTCAAATTTGAATAAAAGTTTCATCATGGAGATTTGCGATAATCTTATCATACATACAGAGGTCAAGACCAACATTATGCAACTAACGTGAAATCCTCAGCCATATAATTTATATCATACAAATCAATACAATCAATTCTCATGTTAAATTAGTGTGCATTTAAGCAAGGTGTGTTTTGATGCCACACAAATGCGATAGTGTGACATCAGACAGCAACTATTGACCTGTCAGCGGAGACTATCTTGCTTCAGAGCAACTTTATGGATTATTGTATTACTTAAATGTTTCACTTTTATTAGTGGATTAATTTTGGCCTGTGGATTACTGGATTGCTGAAGCACGGTAGCGGCGGTCGGGAGTAAAGCGCGTTCACTTCAAACTGACACTTAACTCTTATCAGCGTGCGTGACTTTGAGGAAGAAATATTGTGTTGCAAACTTTTGTGTGGCCTTGGTTTCCATATTTGTGATTTTTCCAAGCTGATTATCACATCCTAGCTGATTATCACATCCTATCTGTGTTTTTTTTATGCGTGGCAGTGGCACCTAAAGTGAATGTGACGGTGTGTCACAATAATGACGGAGAGCTGGGTTGAAAAAATACAGATAGCCGTATTATTTGTCCAGAATCATAACAGTCCTCCTGGACCGACCCAATTAGGAACCAGCACAAATAAAACGGTATTTGGTATGCATCCCTCATTGTTAGCGCTAATTCTCAATTTGCTAACATACTCTACTTCCGGTTTGCGGGTTAAAATGCGATTTCACAATAAAGGGAATATGTCACTTTTTAGGTTTTAGGTCGTAATGTAATTTCACAATAAAATATGCTCTAGTGCAAGGGTCTCCCAACTTTCCAGCAAGGGCTGCAGTGCATGCTGATCATTTTTATTAATGCGGGGGTCCACATTTGTACATTTAAGATGCTAAAACCAATTTAATGTACATCATATATGCTAAACCTTTTGGAAAAAAAAAAATTATCCAAGCTTCTGTGTTATAGGTGACAAACTAAATAGTTCTAGTGATATACATCTCTTTAATGATGAATTTCTTTCATTTTCAGAACATGTCGCGGGACAATAGAAATCAAGTTGCAGGCCGAAAATAGACCCTAGTCTGCACTTTGGACACCCCTGCTCTATAGCGTAATGATGATAATAGTTAAGGGAACTGGCTGTAATGCAAGTGGATGTGATTAATGTGTACATTTGATGCTGTTTCTCAAGTCAATGGCAATGTACTTTATTTGGATTAGAAATAAGAGTAGTCAAAAACCTCTGAAAAAGAAGTGGTCAGCATAGGCGACCTGACGCAACCGTCATCTAGACATGTTTTGAATTTATTGTTGTTGACAGACACCTTGCAGGGCTTTGAACCACACAACAAAATGAATGTGCTGCACTTGCATGATCGCTGACCAATTCATATTTTGGCCTATTTAACGTCTTAATTTTTTTCTTGTGTATTTATAATTGCTCTTTAAAGGCCTACTGAAACCCACTACTACCGACCACACAGTCTGATAGTTTATATATCAATGATGAAATCTTAACATTGCAACACATGCCAATACGGCCGGGTTAACTTATAAAGTACAATTTTAAATTTCCCGCTAAACTTCCGGTTGAAAAACGTCTATGTATGATGACGTATGCGCGTGACGTCACTAGTTAAACGGAAGTATTGGTACACCATTGAATCCAATACAAAAAAGCTCTGTTTTCATCTCAAAATTCCACAGTATTCTGGACATCTGTGTTGGTGAATCTTTTGCAATTTGTTTAATGAACAATGAAGACTGCAAAGAAGAAAGTTGTAGGTGGGATCGGTGTATTAGCTGCTGGCTGTAGCAACAAAACCAGGAGGACTTTGACTTGGATAGCAGACGCGCTAGCTGACGCTAGCCGCCAACCGCATGGATGATCGGGTGAAGTCTTTCGTCCTTCCGTCGATCGCTGGAACGCAGGTGAGCACGGGTGTTGATGAGCAGATGAGGGCTGGCTAGCGTAGGTGGAGCGCTAATGTTTTTATCATAACTCTGTGAGGTCCCGTTGCTAAGTTAGCGTCAATGGCGTTGTTTGCAACAGCATTTTTAAGCTTCGCCAAGCTGGAAATGATTAACCGTGTATTTACATGTCCACGGTTTAATAGTATTGTTGATCTTCTGTCTATCCTTCCAGTCAGGGGTTTATTTATTTTGTTTCTATCTGCATTTGATCCCGATGCTATCACGTTAGCTCAGTAGCTAAAGAGCTTCACCGATGTATTGTCGTGGAGATAAAAGTCACTGTGAATGTCCATTTCGCGTTCTCGACTCTCATTTTCAAGAGGATATAGTATCCGAGGTGGTTTAAAATACAAATCCGTGATCCACAATAGAAAAAGGAGAAAGTGTGGAATCCAATGAACCCTTGTACCTAAGTTACGGTCAGAGCGAAAAAAGATACCTGCACTGCATTCTAGTCCTTCACTCTCACGTTCCTCATCCACGAATCTTTCATCCTCGCTCAAATTAATGGGGTAATCGTCGCTTTCTCGGTCCGAATGTCTCTCGCTGCATTGTAAACAATAGGGAAATGTGAGCAGCCCTCCAGCCTGTGACGTCACGCTACTTCCGGTAGGGGCAAGGCTTTTTTTTTTATCAGCGACCAAAAGTTGCGAACTTTATCGTCGATGTTCTCTACTAAATCCTTTCAGCAAAAATATCGCAATATCGCGAAATGATCAAGTATGACACATAGAATGGATCTGCTATCCCCGTTTAAATTTAAAAAATTCATTTCAGTAGGCCTTTAACCATACAAAAATGTGTTTTCTCCGTTTACTCGATTAATAGAAATTATTTTCTGTAGAATATCCGATTACTAAAATATTTGTTAGCTGCTGATCAAAGAAATTGAAAAAATGTTTTTTTGCTGTAAATATTGCAATACCATGCACAGCTAAAACTGAAAAAAATAGATTCAAATACAGCAATTCAACTACAAATGTGAAACTATAATGTGATATAAACTAATTTCTTACAAAGTGAAATATGTCAAACGTTTGTTATAATTTTGATGATCATAGTTTACAGTTTTTGAAAACCCAAAATTTTCGGAAATTTTCAATTCGAGGTTCTCTTAGGCTGCAAGCCATTATCATCAAAATTACATGACAAGACGTCTTGAAATATCCTAAGTTGCACCTTAGTTTCACCTTGTAAATCTCATTTCTGGTATAAAATAACCTTTGCACGATATTCAAATGTTATGAGTTTCACCTGTATACCATACTTGCTTCAAAGTCAATGCAGTGAGGTTCCCGAAGTCAGCGCATCAACACGTCTGAATATCCTCAGCCTTACAAGCAGATCTTTTCATATTTGGAGCTTGCTTTTCCACTTGGAAATGTATTTGGGGAAAAAAGTTTCGCCTTTCTGCACTTTGTGTTTTATTGTTTTACTGTAAATTCAATCCAAAGGACACATTTCTCGGCTGGCATGACAGTGGCCTGTAAAAGTTGTCCGCCCTCATATTAGTTCTTCCTGGTGCAGCCTCCGCATCGGGTCGCAGCGAGCATCTCTGGAGAGAAGAACAATGTGCTGAAATGAAGACTAGCCTCAGAGTTGTTTATAAGAAAACGGAGTCATAGATGATGAATTTTTTTTCATGTGTGATCATCTTAAAAGTGTTTTTTCTACGCTCGGGAACGAAAAGTGAGCCTGAAAGATTGGCTTGTGCCACAATCAATTGGGCACTTTTAGCTCCTCGTACACCTGCGAGCTGCTTCAGCCAGCAGGGGGATTGCTATTCCCATCACTGCGAACCATTAAAATGACCTCCTCTGTTTGGCTCTTCCTTCTCCTCCAAGCGCTCTTATTCAGATGTGTCCGCTTCGCCCAGTTCAGTCGAGCATTCCCGCGTCACTCCCACAAAGGGCCAGTTTGTCGCGGTTCTCCGGGCTTGGCACCGAGACTATCGGGTTCAGAGGGGTCTCAACTACCTCAGGACCTACCTAAATGTATCCCATAAAAATGAGTACATTGCCCTCAGTTTTAAAGAGCCTTTTTATCATCTATTCTGGAAGGGTAACCCTTTACAAAGTAAGGATGTCAGATATTTGTTTTTTTACCGATATCCTATATGTATGCGGATATTGCACTTAATTTCCAATACGATATATTCCGGAAACCAGTGGCGGGCCGTGCGTTTCCCACCCAGGCCTTCAGTGATGTCCGACTTCAATGATTACCTCTCAAAATACCATCATTGATGTTGTAGGGAGTAGCGGGGGGTGTATATTGTAGTGTCCCAGAAGAGTTAGTGCTGCAAGGGGTTCTGGGTATTTGTTCTGTTGTGTTTATGTTGTGTTACGATGCGGATGTTCTCCCGAAATGTGTTTGTCATTCTTGTTTGGTGTGGGTTCACAGTGTGGCGCATATTTGTAACAGTGTTAAAGTTGTTTTTACGGCACCCTCAGTGTGACCTGTATGGCTGTTGACCAAGTATGCCTTGTAGGGGTGTGGGAAAAAAATCGATTCCAATTCGAATCGCGATTCTCACGTTGTGCGATTCAGAATCGATTCTCATTTTTAAAAAATCGATTTTTTTTTTTTTTTTTAAATATTTAAATGAATCAATCCAACAAAACAATACACAGCAATACCATAACAATGCAATCCAATTTCAAAACCAAACCCGACCCAGCAACACTCAGAACTGCAATAAACAGAGCATTTGAGAGGAGACACAAACACGACACAGAACAAACCAAAAGTAGTGAAACAAAAATGAATATTATCAACAACAGTATCATTATTAGTTACAATTTCAACATAGCAGTGATTAAAAATCCCTCATTGACATTATCATTAGACATTTATAAAAAAAAAAAAAGAACAATAGTGTCACAGTGGCTTACACTTGCATCGCATCTCATAAGCTTGACAACACACTGTGTCCAATATTTTCACAAAGATAAAATAAGTCACATTTTTGGTTCATTTAATAGTTCAAACAAATTTACATTATTGCAATCAGTTGATAAAACATTGTCCTTTACAATTATAAAAGCTTTTTACAAAAATCTACTACTCTGCTTGTGTGTCAGCAGACTGGGGTAGACCCTGCTGAAATGTATTGAATGAATAGAGAATCCTTTTGAATCGGGAAAAAAAACTTTTTTGAATCGAGAATCGTGTTGAATTGAAAAAAACTTGATTTTGAATCGAATCGTGACCCCAAGAATCGATATTGAATCGAATCGTGGGACACCCAAAGATTTACAGCCCTAATGCCTTGCATTCACTTGTGTGTGTGAAAAGCTGTAGATATTATGTGATTGGGCCGGCACGCAAAGGCAGTGCCTTTAAGGTTTATTGGCGCTCAGTACTTCTCCCTACGTCCGTGTCTCCGTACAGCGGCGTTTTAAAGTCATAAATTTTACTTTTTGAAACCGATACCGATAATTTCCAATATTACATTTTGAAGCATTTATCGGCCGATAATATCGGCAGCCCGATATTATCGGGCATCTCTAATTTAAACAGTGTTTCGTAAAGCAACAACTCGGCGAGTCGAAATTAAAGAAAGCAAATGTGGGCAAAATCTAAACAAAAAGGCAGCAAATATCAATGAAACAATGTTGACATCTATAGTTATATTTCGATAAAGACGGGGGAAAACACGCATACTCAATATTCTATACACTATACGATGCATGATTTACCCGGAGAGTCCCAGCCACACACAAAGAAGTTGTAGACCACCATGCTTGTTCAAGTTTTCATCTGTTTTGTCGTTTAGAATGACAACTGGAGATAGTTTGGCATGTCTGGGAACGCGACTGACGTATAATCCTTGAGATCACTCGACAAATCTTATTTTGATAACATATAGGGATAGATTCTATTGCATCGTTTGATTTTTTTGCTCGTATCTGCTTTTTATGGTAACATCTAGGCCCCTTGCGTACTCAAATAGTCTGCACTCTGTTTGCTGCACAGTAGCCATGTTTGTCTTGTGGCCCACCACTTGGTTAACTTCTGTTCAAAACTCAAGTGTCCGATTACAACCTATACTAAGTCCCTTTCAGGAATTTGCGATATCGCTATCGCACCAATTCACACAAGTTCAACCAATCCCAGTGAATTATGCGCGGCCTCGCAACATTGTATCTCCGCAACTTACCCACAAAATTGGCCAATCAGACTAACAGGAACACTTAAAACTAGAGATGTCCGATAATATCGGCAGATAAATGCTTTAAAATGTAATATGGTAAATTATCAGTATCGGTTTCAAAAAGTAAAATGTATTACTTTTTAAAACGCCGCTGTACGGAGTGGTACACGGACGTAGGGAGAAGTACAGAGCAGTTGCGTCTCCCAGTCATACTTGTCAACCCTCCCAATTTTCCCGGGAGACTCCCGAATTTCAGTGCCCCTCCCGAAAATCTCCCGGAGCAACCATTCTCCCGAATTTCACCCAGGCAACAATATTGGGGGCGGCCTTTGCGTGCTGGCACAATCACATAATATCTACGGCTTTTCACACAAGTGAATGCAAGGCATACTCCATACAGGTCACACTGAGGGTGGCCGTATGAACAACTTTAACACTGTTACAAATATGCGCCACACTGTGAACCCACACCAAACAAGAATGACAAACATATTTCGGAAGAACATCCGCACCGTAACACAACATAAACACAACAGAACAAATACCCAGAACCCCTTGCAGCACCAACTCTTCCAGGACGCTACAATAAACACCCCCCGCAACCCTGCCCCCCCATCCCCGCCCACCTCAACCTCCTCATGCTCTCTCAGGGAGAGCTTGTCCCAAATTCCAAGCTGCTGTTTTGAGGCATGTTAAAAGAAATAATGCACTTTGTGACTTCAATAATAAATATGGCAGTGCCATGTTGGCATTTTTTTCCATAACTTGAGTTGATTTATTTTGGAAAACCTTGTTACATTGTTTAATGCATCCAGCGGGGCATCACAACAAAATTAGGCATAATAATGTGTTAATTCCACGACTGTATATATCGGTATCGGTTGATATCGGAATCGGTAATTAAGAGTTGGACAATATCGGAATATTGGATATCGGCAAAAAAGCCATTATCGTACATCTCTACTTAAAACATTGAGCGATTCAATCTTATTAGATTTGCAACTTTTGCCAATTCAGGCCTTTTAAGTCGCAGTGATCACAAAAAAGCAGCGAAATCCCAGAGGGACTGTATACTACTATATGGTGAGCTGTACACTGACTACTCAAAAGTATTTCCAAGTTAAATTTTTATAGTATTGTCCCTTGAGAATGTCAAAAACATGCATGCTGAAATGTGAGATACTGTGATACATCAGTCGGACCTTGTTGCATCTCTTCCTTTAAAATGTTTACTCTCTTCTGCTATTTTGGTTCCCGTACGGTTAACCTCACCGTTTGGCCGACGTGCAGGATTTCAACATATCTTCAGGGCTCGATTTGGCCTCCCATGAATTAAGGTTTTCTCCCCCAGCCGTCTTACCCACCTAAAATGAGTTGGGCAAAAAAAAAAGGGTGAAAGAGTGCACGCAGTTTAAGCACAGAGATGACAGCTTCCTATATACTATAAAGTAGGGATTTTCAACCGGTGGTCCCTGACCCCCAGGGGTCCACCAAGGTACGGCAGGGGGAGTCGTGAAATTAAATAGACATTAACATTGATCCAACTCGCTGTAGTGTAAATTAGAAATGGCAGTGGCATGGCTACCTTACTTTATTAGATTAGAACACCAGTTGGCAGCCAACATTTAGTGTGCATGTTGGCAGCCAGTGATTAGCGCACTAGTTGTCAGCTAGCGATTGGTGTACCAGTTGCCAGGCCGGCAATTAGCTTGTTAGTTTGCGATAAGTACACTAGTTTCCAGCTATCAATTAGCGCATTGGTTACCGCAAGTACGCCGGTTGCCAAGCGATTGCGTACACTAGTTGCCAGCTAGCGATTAGCATGCCAGTTAGAAATTAGCACACACTTTTCCAACCAGTGATTAGCGTCACAGTTGCCATTTAGCTACTAGCCCACTAATGGCCAGCTAGCAATTAGAGTGCCAGCTAGCAATTTGCCCACCAGTTGCCAGCCAGCGATTAGCGCATCAGTTGCCAGCTAGCAATTACATTTCTAGTTACTTTTTAATTTTATTTATTTTTTATGAATAACGTACATACAAACATATATTCTCAATGTACACAAAAAACAAGGCACTTTCAACAAATCTCAATAATTTTAAACATCAATCAGGTTGAGCAAATACTGTATTTCACAAAACATGTAAAGGAAAGAAAACTAAAGCAAATAGATATAGAATATAAAAATTATAACAAAAAATAATAATAAAAAAAACAGGATAAGATACAAAATTCAAACAGACAAAAAAGGCTCATCTAAATCACTTTAAATTTCTGAATTTACTTTGTAACATAACAAAAAACACAAAAACTCTAATAATTGGAAATAAGCTTGGTAAAACACTCTAGTTACTAGCTGGCGATAAGCATGCTAGTTGCCAATGAGCGATTAGCCTAGTAGTTGTCAGCTAGCCATCAGCCAGCCAGTTGTTAGCTAGCTATTAGGGCTGCAATAGTGTATTATTTGAATATCTTATTGCACAATGACAACGTGCCTTTATCTCCAGTTCATTTAAAACACAATTCTATACATGTATAAGTAGGGCTGCCTGCTGCTCCATCTCTCCATCAACCTACTCAGTGGCCTAGTGGTTAGAGTGTCCGCCCTGAGATCGGTAGGTTGTGAGTTCCAACCCCGGCCGAGTCATACCAAAGACTATAAGAATGGGACCCATTACCTCCCTGTTTGGCACTCAGCATCAAGGGTTGGAATTGGGGGTTAAAACACCAAAAATGATTCCAGTGATGCCCACTGCTCCCCTCACCTCCCAGGGGGTGAACAAGGGGACGGGTCAAATGCAGAGGACAAATGTCACCACACTTAGTGTGTGTGTGACAATCATTGGTACTTTAACTTTAACTTAACTTTGGGGGTCTTTGGTCTGGAAAACATTGAAGACCTCTGCTATTAAGAAGAGGGTTTTAATGTGCTCCTCACTTTGTCTCCTCCAGGCCCTGCAGAAGTTGGCCAATCAGTACCTAAAGAGGGAATGGCCAGAAAGCCCGTCAGAAGAAGAAGCGGATCACAGGTGAGGCAAAGCGGGAGGATTATTATGTGTCCTCTTCTTACACATCGTGAAGCTCTGCACGTCTCTTTTAGTCCCCCGAATTGCTCCATTTGGGCCGCAAACTTCCTCTCAGTGCAGAAATGCTCACACACTGTTGCTTCAGCTGTGTATAACAACTGTGTGTGTGTGTGTGTGTGTGTGTGTGTGTGTGTGTGTGTGTGTGTGTGTGTGTGTGTGTTTGTGTGTGTGCGTGTGTGTGTGTGTTTGGCACAGGAACATGTATTGCGTATGGAGGGACTACTTGGAGGGTACAGTCCAGGTCACCCAGTCTAGGATCAGCGCCTGCGACAACTACAAAGTGCAGGTGGCCGACCCGGCCAAGACGGCGAGGCTGCAGAAGGAGCAGCAGCTGCGTAAGGTAAAGCACAACGCGGCATCAAGGGTCAATCTCACCACGTGAGCTCGGGTTTCTGACACTCGTGTTACCCGAGCCGTCCAACTATTTGGACAGCTTCTCTAACGCCGTTTAGGTCAGGTGTCCGTCCCCGCTTCCTGTAGGGTCCAACTAGGTCAAGTGCGACTCTGCTGCATTGTTAAAAGCTCATTTACGACCAAGCTGCTTAACCCCTTTAAAGCCGGGCTCTTCAACTGGCCGGCCGCGGGCCAAATGTGGCACGGGAATGACATCAAATCACAGTTTGGTCAGGAGCTACTAACATTTTTGTAGCAGATTCCTGAAAAACTCTTGTCATATGGAGGATCTTTGACTAGCAGTTTTGCTTGTACAGTGTGTTCTATAAAACAGTAGAACGCTCCTCTCACATTGAGGATCTGTGCTGTTATTACTCACCTACTGCAAAAATGCTGCTGTCATAGCGAAGATCTTTGACTAGCGATTTTGGTTGGAGCTCATTATTTTTGCAGTTGGTCTCAAAAACAGCACTGCTCCTGTTAGAGGATATTCGACTTGCGTTTTTGCAGTTGGTCCTTAAAAACATAACAGCAGTGTTTATGTCCTACAGATGATCTTTGACTCGCATTCTTAATAGTCGCTTTTTAAAAACAGCCGTGTTTCTGTCATATAGCTTATCTTTGACACGCATTATTAGTAGTAGCTTCTTAGAAACAGCTGTTTATATAATATAGAAGATCTTTGATGAGCTTTTTAAATAGTAGCTCCTTGCAAACAGCAGTGTTTATGTCAATGTTTTTCAACCTTTTTTGAGCCAAGGCACATTTTTTGCGTTGGAAAAATCCGGAGGCACAACACCAGCATTAAAAAAACGAAACTCAGTTGACAATAAAAAGTCGTTGTCGCAATTGTTGGATATGAATTCAAACCATAACCAACCATGCATCACTATAGCTCTTGTCTCAAAGTAGGTGTACTGTCACGACCTGTCACATCACGCCGTGACTTATTTTGAGTTTTTTGTTGTTTTCTTGTGTGTAGTGTTTTAGTTCTTGTCTTGCGCTCCTATTTTGGTGGCTTTTTCTCTTTTTTTGGTATTTTCCTTTAGCAGTTTCATGTCTTACTTTGAGCGATATTTCCCGCATTTACTTTGTTTTAGCAATCAAGAATATTTCAGTTCTTTTTATCCTTCTTTGTGGGGACATTGTTGATTGTCATGTCATGTTCGGATGTACATTGTGGATGCCGTCTTTGCTCCACAGTAAGTCTTTGCTGTCGTCCAGCATTGTATTTTTGTTTACTTTGTAGCCAGTTCATATTTTAATTTCGTTCTGCATAGCCTTTCCTAAGCTTCAATGCCTTTTCTTAGGGGCACTCACCTTTTATATATTTTTGGTTTAAGCATTAGACACCTTTTTGCCTGCACGCTGCCTCCCGCTGTTTCCGACATCTACAAAGCAATTAGCTACCGGCTGCCACCTACTGATATGGAAGAGTATTACACGGTTACTCTGCCGAGCTCTATACAGCACTGACACTCAACAACAACACATAATTTGCAGACTATAATTACTGATTTGCAAAAAATATTTTTAACCCAAATTAGATAATCTCCCACGGCACACCAGACTGTATCTCACGACACTAGTGCCGCAGAACAGTGGTTGAAAAACACTTATGTAGATGATCTTTGACAAGCATTTTTAGTAGTCGCTTCTTAGAAACAGCTGTGTTTATAAAGTATAGTAGATCTTTGATGAGCTTTTTAAATAGTAGCTCCTTAGAAACAGCGGTGTTTCTGTCATATAGATTGATCTTTGACAAGCATTTTTAGTAGTAGCTTCTTAAAAACAGCAGTGTTTCTGTCATACAGATGATCTTTGACAAGCATTTTAATAGTAGCTTCTTAAAAACAGCTGTGTTTCTGTAATATAGAAGATCTTTGACGAGCCTTTTTAATAGTAGCTTCTTAGAAACAGCAGTGTTTCTGTCATACAGATGATCTTTGTCTAGCATTTTTGTAGTAGCGTCTTAAAAACAGCAGTGATTCTGCCGTATAGAAGAACTTTGACTGGCATTTTTAG
>NC_084735.1:80026719-80061719 GCF_033978785.1 Entelurus aequoreus
GTGTCCATACTGGTCTGCCACTATTTTCGGTTTGTTTGCCATTGCAGTGACAGATGATATTCTTGCAATTTTTCATAAACGAAAAAACCTACCTTCCTTGTCGACATGATACCACCTGCCACTAGCTAGATAAGCCCACCCGTTGTATTTGCCCAGCACTTTGAGCAGGCTTCGCTACACTTCTTAATATGCATTCTGGAACTCTTGTCAATTGTCCATCAGACGTGGGTGGTGTAAGTTTATTTTGTTTTTCTTCAGCAGATAGGCTGACCTGGCATGATGTTGCTGGGTGTTGTGTTAGCATTATGGCTCGTGTAGCCATGCTAGTGTTGCTAACGTTTAACCTCATTCGTGATTGGCATTGTGGTTATGATAGACTCTAAAGGGGTATTAAAACATTTATATATATTGGTATAATTAAAATTTTACCACCAGTGTTAGAAGTTCCATCTGTTTAAATTTTGCATTTTTGAAGCTTCCAGTGTAACTGAAGACTTGATGTTTTTCGTGACCATGGTTTGACCTCGGACATCACTTCAGAGGCTTATTAGGCAATAATGCAGTGGTCTCCAAACTGCGGCCCGAGGGCCATTTGCAACCGACAGCATGGTTTTTTTTGGCCCGCGACAAATTCTACAGACTGTTGTCTGTAGCTGTTGTCTTTTTAGGACCCATATGGATTTATCAAAATTGACAAAACTTGTCAAAAAGCGAAAAAACCCAGAAAAAGGCAAGTGCCCTGTAGCGCTGAGAAGTGACCAGTAGTGTACTGCGCAGCAACTGATGTGGAGGGCTCCGCCTCCCAAAATTTTTGGGTCACAAAATGAATGAATGAGACCTGGTGTGCACACAGATGCATATTTGGCTGGATCTAAAGTGTTTAAATCAAAAAGTTAGCAATTAGATGGGTGCGTAATTGAAGTTGCACTATATATGAGTAAAAAGTAGATCATGTATACCAGGGGTCACCAACGCGGTGCCCGCGGGCACCAGGTAGCCCGTAAGGACCAGATGAGTCGCCCGCTGGCCTGTTCTAAAAATAGCTCAAATAGCAGCACTTACCAGTGAGCTGCCTCTATTTTTTAAATTGTATTTATTTACTAGCAAGCTGGTCTCGCTTTGCCCGATATTTTTAATTAAGAGAGACAAAACTCAAATAGAATTTGAAAATCCAAGAAAATATTTTAAAGACTTGGTCTTCACTTGTTTAAATAAATTCATACATTTTTTTACTTTGCTTCTTATAACTTTCAGAAAGACAATTTTAGAGAAAAAATACAACGTTAAAAGTGATTTTAGGATTTTTAAACACATATACCTTTTTACCTTTTAAATTCCTTCCTCTTCTTTCCTGACAATTTAAATCAATGTTCAAGTAAATGTTTTTTTTTTTTATTGTAAAGAATAATAAATACATTTTAATTTAATTCTTCATTTTAGCTTCTGTTTTTTCGACGAAGAATATTTGTGAAATATTTCTTCAAACTTATTATGATTAAAATTCAAAAAAATTATTCTGGCAAATCTAGAAAATCTGTACAATCAAATTTAAATCTCATTTCAAAGTCTTTTGAATTTCTTTTAAAATTTTTGTTCTGGAAAATCTAGAAGAAATAATGATTTGTCTTTGTTAGAAATATAGCTTGGTCCCATTTGTTATATATTCTAACAAAGTGTAGATTGGATTTTAACCTATTTAAAACATGTCATCAAAATTCTAAAATTAATCTTAATCAGGAAAAATTACTAATGATGTTCCATAAATTCTTTTTTTTAATTTTTTCAAAAAGATTCGAATTAGCTAGTTTTTCTCTTCTTTTTTTCGGTTGAATTTTGAATTTTAAAGAGTCGAAATTGAAGATAAACTATGTTTCAAAATTTTATTGTAATTTTTTTCGTGTTTTCTCCTCTTTTAAACCGTTCAATTAAGTGTAAATATCATTAATTATTAATAATAACATAGAGTTAAAGGTAAATTGAGCAAATTGGCTATTTCTGGGAATTTATTTAAGTGTGTATCAAACTGGTAGCCCTTCGCATTAATCAGTACCCAAGAAGTAGCTCTTGCTTTCAAAAAGGTTGGTGACCCCTGATGTACACAATGGCGCTTCTTAAAAACACACACTGAACACAGCTCAGGAGCATTAAATGGGGATTGTACTTTTTGGGAATTTTGCCTATTATTTACAATCATGTAAGACACATATGTTTTCCTTTTTTTATGCACTCTAAATAGTAAGAAAATGCGATCAAAAGTCCGCTTACTATTGAGCCTTTGAGAGTTGCTCTATTCTGCCTATAAAAGTCCTTAAAAACATCCAAACACCTCCATTAAGGTTTTATAAACACGCTATAAGTATATACACTATATTGCCAAAAGTATTTGGCCACCTGCCTTGACTCACATATGAACTTGAAGTGCCATCCCATTCCTAACCCATAAGGTTCAATATGATGTCGGTCCACCCTTTGAAGCTATCACAGCTTCCACTCTTCTGGGAAGGCTGTCCACAAGGTTGTGTAGTGTGTTTATAGGAATTTTCCACCATTCTTCCATAAGCGCATTGGTGAGGTCACACACTGATGTTGGTCGAGAAGACCTGGCTCTAAGTCTCCTTTCTAATTCATCCCAATGGTGTTCTATCGGGTTCAGGTCAGGACTCTGTGCAGGCCAGTCAAGTTCATCCACACCAGACTCTGTCATCCATGTCTTTATGGACCTTGCTTTGTGGACTGGTGCACAGTCATGTTGGAGGAGGAAGGGGCCTGCTCCAAACCGTTCCCACAAGGTTGGGAGCATGGAATTGTCCAAAATGTTTTGGTATCCCGGATCATTAAAGGTTCCTATCATTGGAACTAAGGGGCAAAGCCCAACTCCTGAAAAACAACCCCATACCATAATTCCTCTTCCATCAAATTTCACACTCGGCACAAGGCAGTCCGAAATGTAGCGTTCTCCTGGCAACCTCCAAACCCAGACTGGTCCATCAGATTGCCAGATGGAAAAGCGTGATTCATCACTCTAGAAAACACGTCTCCACTGCTCTAGAGTCCAGTGGCGAAGTGCTTTACACCACTGCATCCGACGCTTTGCATTGGACTTGGTGATGCATGGCTTAGATGCAGCTGCTCTGCCATGGAAACCCATTCCATTAAGCTCTCTGTGTACTGTATGTGGGCTAATTGGAAGGTCACATGAAGTTTGGAGCTCTATAGTAACTGACTGTGCAGAAAGTCGGCGACCACTTTGCACTATGCACTAGGAGCGAGGAAATTTCACGACTGGATTTGTTGCACAGGTGGCATCCTATGACAGTTCCACGCTGGAAATCACTGAGCTCTTGAGAACGACCCATTCTTTCACAAATGTTTGTAGAAACAATCTCCATGCCTAAGTGCTTGATTTTACACCTGATTCTGATCATTTGGATGGCTAAATACTTTTGGCAATGTAGTGTATGTAATGTAGTAAAAGGCACATTTATAATAACATTTAAAATGTACTAATTTCGCTCATTTTAAGCATATGCGGCGCGTTAATTTCAAAAACACTACAAGACTTTTGCTTTTTTTTGCCACTACATTATGGTTGAAACTCACTGCAGACTTCATGAGAGCCAACAAACATAATAAAACATTACTTACTGTATAGTGTCATTAACATGCCGACTGTTATAGTCTTGTTATAATCTTGTTATAGTCACATTTAGATGAAGAATGACTCATCTTTTTGTGTCGTTCTCGCCATTTTCCGGGTCTAAATTTCCTATCTGAGTGTCCCAACTTGTCGAAATACGTCCTCATCCTTCTTCTATCTGGGTGAGAGTCATTATTTATGCTCTACAGTAAATTCCCACACTCAAGGAAGCTAGGCAGCAGCTTACCACTCGATCATGTCAACATTGGAACACAAGCTTGTGTCTGCGTTAGCGCTTATAATAACAATATCACTAATACTTGGTTAATATTCAAGTCACAAAATGTAAATGGTATATTGTTGCCGGTTTTTGGATGTTATTCATTGGGATGTATGTGCGGAATAGATTACCTCCTATTGGCTCTGTTGTAAGCAGACTTTTATTTACTTTTATTTAGGAGTTGGAATGCATTAAAAATAAAATACATCCGTCATCATGTCTTTCATAATGATTGTGAACGATAGGCAGAATTCCCAAAAAAGTGCAGTTCCCCTTTAAAGCTACAAACACAAACCGACGTGTTCACAGTAAGGCTTACTAAAATCAATCAATCAAAGTTTATTTATACAGCCCTTAATCACAAGTGTCTCAAAGGGCTGCACAAGCCACAACGACATCCTCTGCTCAGATCCCACAATAGGGCAAGAGCACTTTTAAATGGTCTAAATTTCAGTATTGGGGTTGGATTTTAGATCACACACTTCTATTACACCATTATGGGACCTCTGAGACCAGAAAAAAGGTCAATATTGCACGTTTTACGATCACTCAAGTGCAAAAAGATGTGTTTATTTCAAGTGCTCAGTTGTATTTCTTCCTTTTAAATGTGACTTGTGTGTTGTGTTGCAGCATGACTACATTACATCACTCAGTCCCACTTGTGGTCTTTATCAAAGTCTGTCACAGAGCCAACAATACTGTAGTTATAAAAAGCTGAATGACCTTTGCATCACACGTAGTGCTGTCACTATATTAAGTAGGTCTCATAGAGCTGTCCTCTTGCACAACCACTGATTACTTTTTTTTTATCCCCTCCCTGTATTTATATTTCATATACATGCACGCACGCGGGCGCGTGTCTTCACCAGCTCTCCGCGGCGCTCGTCCACACTGGACAATTTGTTCAAACTGCAAACGGTGGCGTTGTTTTCATTGGACGTCAAACAAGCGGCAGCCTGTTCCTAAAGAAAACATTAACGGCGGGCACACAAAAACCCCGCCCTCGCATCCCCTCCCCTCGCGCCGCTTTGGCCAGACTGAGGGATCCGGTAAAGGGGACGGAGCCCAAAAAGCAAAGCGTGAGGGAGGGGCAGGACGTAGGCCGGCCCCTGTGAACAGGCCATGTGTGAAAAGGAGCCATTGTGAGTGGGCCTCATCGCAGTGCACTGACCTTCCCCGCCCCTCTCGACACACACTGATGCTGTCATGTGGAAATATCTTAATGCAGGTTTTGTACCCCCCCCCCCCCAACCAAAACCCTACAAGAACTTGTTGCTCTTAAAAAAAATTTGCTCAATCATTGCAAAGACAGCTGCTTCGCATGCCTTCATTGGGCAATTAAGAGCCGCTGTTTCCATCACACTGACATCATCTTTCTGGAAGGAATGTGTTCCTGCATGGCTAACGCGCTCTTCTTCTTGTCTCTAGTCCGTCCTGGCACAAGACCTTTGTGGGCCACAAAGAATGTCAGGAAGTCAAATAGAGATGCAGGCAGCCAGTCAAAGACTTGATCCCTTGTCCGGCCCACAAATACGACTCCAGTTTGGAACTTGTTAGCGACTAGCATCTTTTCTGCAGTCAGTCCTTACAAATAACTGCAATTTCATAAAGAGGATTTTTGACTAGTGATTTGCAGTAGATTGTAAAAAAAAATAAAAATAAGCAGCAGTGCACATATAGAAGATCTTTGACTATCCATCCATCCATCCATTTTCTACAGCTTGTCCCTTTTGGGGTCACGGGGGGGTGCTGGAGCCTATCTCAGCTGCATTCGGGCGGAAGGCGGGGTACACGCTGGACAAGTCGCCACCTCCTCGCAGGGCCAACACAGATAGACAGACAACATTCACACTCACATTCACACACTGGGGCCAATTTAGTGTTGCCAATCAACCTATCCCCAGGTGCATGTTTGAATAGTGTTTATAAATTAAGTCTTTAAAAACAGCAGA
This sequence comes from Entelurus aequoreus, assembly GCF_033978785.1. Classification (NCBI taxonomy): domain Eukaryota; kingdom Metazoa; phylum Chordata; class Actinopteri; order Syngnathiformes; family Syngnathidae; genus Entelurus; species Entelurus aequoreus. The sequence continues at coordinate 80,032,589 of NC_084735.1, forward strand.
GCGCTCCTATAGTAGAGGACCTTTGGCTACAGTTTTTGGCTGTACATTCCTAAAAACAGCAGACTGTCACAATTTTTCACAAATCATGAGTGATCTTTTACTTATAGTTTTTGCAGCAGGTCTTTAAAAACAGCAGAGTGCTCCTGTCACATACAATACTTTTTACTTACATTTTTGAAGTAGGTCTTTAACAACAGCAAAATGCTCCTGTGTAGAGAATCTTTGGCTAGCAGTTTTGGCTGTACATTCCTAAAATCAGTAGACCGTTACAAAACATGGTAGATGTTTCATTTGAGATTTTGCAGCAGGTCCTTGAAAACAGCATAGCATTCCAATCATATTGCAGTCTTGGCAGTAGATTCCTTCCATCCTTAAAAACAGCAGAGCATTCCTGTTCTATCAATGATCTTTAACCAGTGTTTTTGCAGTTGGTCTTTAAAAACAGCATAGCGCTTCTATATTAGAGGACCTTTGGCTAGTGGTTTTGGCAGTATATTCCTAAAAACAGTAGACTTACAAATCATGAGAGGTCTTTAAAAACAGTAGAGTGCTCCTATCGCATACAAGACGTTTTACTTACATTTTTTAAATAAGTCTTTAAAATAAAGCAGAACGCTACAGTGTAGAGGATCTTTGGCTAGCGGTTTTAGCAGTACATCCCTAAAAACAACAGACCGTTACAAATCATGAGAGATTTTTTATTTGGAGTTTTTGCAGCAGTTCTTAAAATTAGCACAGTGCTCTGATGTTGGTCTTTAAAAACAGCATAGCGCTTCTATATTAGAGGACCTTTGGCCAGCGGTTTTGGCAGTATATTCCTAAAAACAGCAGACTGTTACAAATCATGAGAGGTCTTTAGAAACAGCAGAGTGCTCTTGTCGCATACAAGAAGTTTTACTTACATTTTTGAAATAGGTCTTTAACAACAGCAGAATGCTCCTGTGTAGAGGATTTTTGGCTAGCGGTTTTTGCAGTACATTACTAAAAACAGCAAACTGTTACTAAACATGGGAGGTCTTTTATTCAAGTTTTTGCAGCAGGTCCTTGAACACAGCAAAGCATTCCATTCATACCATATTTTGGCAGTACATTCCTTCCATCCTTAAAAACAGCAGAGCATTCCTGTTCTACATTTGTATCAATCATCTTTAACCAACGTTTTTGAAGTTGGTCTTTAAAAACAGCATAGCGCTTCTATATTAGAGGACCTTTGGCCAGCGGTTTTGGCAGTATATTCCTAAAAACAGCAGACTGTTACAAATCATGAGAGGTCTTTAAAAACAGCAGAGTGCTCCTGTCACATACAAGACGTTTTACTTACATTTTTGAAATAGGTCTTTAAAAACAACAGAATGCTCCTGTGTAGAGTATTTTTGGCTAGCGGTTTTTGCAGTACATTCCTAAAAACAGCAAACTGTTACTAAACATGGGAGGTCTTTCATTCAAGTTTTTGCAGCAGGTCCTTGAACACAGCAAAGCATTCCATTCATACCATATTTTGGCAGTAGATTCCTTCCATCCTTAAAAACAGCAGAGCATTCCTGTTCTACATTTGTATCAATCATCTTTAACCAACGTTTTTGAAGTTGGTCTTTAAAAACAGCATAGCGCTTCTATATTAGAGGACCTTTGGCCAGCGGTTTTGGTAGTATATTCCTAAAGACAGCAGACTGTTACAAATCATGAGAGGTCTTTAAAAACAGCAGAGTGCTCCTGTCGCATACAAGACGTTTTACTTACATTTTTGAAATAGGTCTTTAACAACAACAGAATGTTCCTGTGTAGAGGATTTTTGACTAGCGGTTTTTGCAGTACATTCCTAAAAACAGCAAACTGTTACTAAACATGGGAGGTCTTTCATTCAAGTTTTTGCAGCAGGTCTTTGAACACAGCAAAGCATTCCATTCATACCATATTTTGGCAGTAGATTCCTTCCATCCTTAAAAACAGCAGAGCATTCCTGTTCTACGTTTGTATCAATCATCTTTAACCAACGTTTTTGAAGTTGGTCTTTAAAAACAGCATAGCGCTTCTATATTAGAGGACCTTTGGCCAGCGGTTTTGGCAGTATATTCCTAAAAACAGCAGACTGTTACAAATCATGAGAAGTCTGTAAAAACAGCAGAGTGCTCCTGTCGCATACAACACGTTTTACTTACATTTTTGAAATAGGTCTTTAACAACAGCAGAATGCTCCGGTGTAGAGGATTTTTGGCTAGCGGTTTTTGCAGTACATTACTAAAAACAGCAAACTGTTACTAAACATGGGAGGTCTTTTATTCAAGTTTTTGCAGCAGGTCCTTGAACACAGCAAAGCATTCCATTCATACCATATTTTGGCAGTAGATTCCTTCCATCCTTAAAAACAGCAGAGCATTCCTGTTCTATCAATGATCTTTAACCAACGTTTTTGAAGTTGGTCTTTAAAAACAGCATAGCGCCTCCATAGTAGAGGACCTTTGGCTAGCGGTTTTGGCAGTATATTCCTAAAAACAACAGACAGACCGTTACAAATCATGAGAGATTTTTTATTTGGAATTTTTGCAGCATTTCATTAAAATTAGCAGAGTCCTTCTGTTGTATAGAGTATCTTTCACAAACATTTTTTTAAGTAGGTCTTTAAAAACAGCAGAACGCTACTGTGTGGAGGATCTTTGGCTCGTGTTTTGGCAGTACATTCCTAAAACAGCAGACTGTTAGAAAACAAGGGAGATCTTTCATTTGAGTTTTTAGTATACAGGAGAGTATAGCGGATCTTTTACTAGCATTTTAATTTTGTATATTCCTAAAAAGCGCAGTTAACTCCTGTTGTATAGTGGATTTTTTACCAGCAGTTATGGAGTAGGTCTTTTAAAAATGGCATAACTCTCTTGTAGTGCAGGATCTTTGGCTGGCAATTTTTTGGCAGTAGAGTCTTAAAAACATCAGTGTGCTCCTGTTATATAGTTGACATTTGACTAATGTTTTTGAAGTAGTTCTTTAAGACAGTGCAACTCTCCTGCATAGGTTCTTGGGCTAGCTTTTTTGTCGGTACATTCCTAAAAACAGCAGTGTGCTCCTGTCGTATAGTGGATCTTTGATTATAGAAATTGCAGCAAGTTGTTCAAAACAGCAGAGCGATCTATTAATGATCCCTGGTCAGCTTTTTTGAAGTGAGGCCTTTAAATCCTATAGATCCTATAGTAAAGGATCTTTGGCTAGCATTTTTGATGGTATATTCCTAAAAACAGCAGATTGATCCTATTACAAAGGAGATATTTTGACTTTGACTTTTTACTGCAGGTTGTTCCAATTCTATATAGATGATCTTTGTGGTAGTACATTCCTAAAAACAACAGATTGTTCCAAAACATGGAATTATTTTATTTAGGGTTTTTGCAGCAGGTATTTGAAAACAGCAAGACGCTCTTGTAGTAGAGGATCTTTGGCATCCTTTCTGGCAGTACATTCCTAAAACCAGCAGGATGTTCCTAATACAAAGGAAAGTTGCGTTTTTGCTTCAGGTCCTTTAACAACAGAGCATTCCAGTCATATAGAAGATCTTTGCCTTGCGTTTTTGGCAATAGCTTCTTTAAAAATTGCAGATGTCTTCTTTTTTATATTGCACACCTTTGACAAGTGTTGTTGCAGTCGGTCCTTAAAAATCTGAGTGTTCCTGTTCTAGCATTTGTGGAAGTAGATTATTAACAACAGCAGACCACTCCTATTACAAAGGAAATCTTTTAACTTTAGTTTTTGCAGAAGGTCCCTAAAAACAGCAGAGTATTCAGTGACTAGCGTTATGTTTTATTAGCTCCTTAAAAAAGGAAACACACTTCTTATTTTGCAGTAGATTACTAAAAAAACAGCAGATAATTCCAATCATATAGAGCAGTGGTTCTCAACCTTTTTTCAGTGATGTACCCCGTGTGAACATTTTTTTAATTCAAGTACCCCCTAATCAGAGCAAAGCATTTTTGGTTGAAAAAAAGAGATGAAGAAGTAAAATACAGCACTATGTCATCAGTTTCCGATTTATTAAATTGTATAACAGTGCAAAATATTGCTCATTTGTTGTGGTCTTTCTTGAACTATTTGGAAAAAAAGATATACATATAACTAAAAACTTGTTGAAAAATAAACAAGTGATTCAATTATAAATAAAGATTTCTACACATAGAAGTAATCATCAACTTAAATTCCCCTTTTTGGGGATTGTAATAGAGATCCATCTGGATTCATGAACTTAATTCTAAACATTTCTTCACAAAAAAAGAAATCTTTAACATCAATATTTATGGAACATGTCCACAAAAAATCTAGCTGTCAACACTGAATATTGCATTGTTGCATTTCTTTTCACAGTTCTTTTTGACAGACATTTTTTAAAAATCTCACATACCCCTTGGCATACCTTCAAGTACCCCCAGGGGTACGCGTACCCCCATTTGAGAACCATTGATATAGAGAGTAGAGGTGTGCCCCGAAGGCCATTTGCGGCGCGAAGATAATTTTTTAACGGCCCGCTGCACATTCTAAAAATACCACTACAAAAAAACATAAAAAAATGTTTTTGAATAAAAGAGCATACAAGTGAAATGTAATGTGAACAAGTTGTAATGTTGACTCTAATAACACAAAGCTGTTTTTTTCTTTAAAACTGTCATTGCTCAAAAAATAATAATGAATCAAATAAATGTGAATTGTTGACCTATTGAACACTCTAATTACTGTGCATCAAATACTACACTTTAACATATTTTTGGGGGAAAATATAGCATTTTTTGGGTTAAAAAATATTTTTATAACAAGTAGAGCATAAAATAAACAAATAACATTTTTTTTATTTTTTTTTATTAAAAAAAGTCTAATCGATGGACAGATCTTAAGTTGATCTAGAGAATTAAGCGTTGAAAGTAAATCAATTAAAAAATAATGTATGACTTATTTTTAACACTTTTGGTTCCCTTAGACCCTTCTGGTTCCCTTAAAATTTTAGGGGGATTTTATTTTAAACTGTCATTGCTCAAAAAATAATAACAAATCAAAATCAATGTTTTGAATTATTGACCCATTTAATGCTCAAATTACTTCACATCAAATATTTCACTTTTAACATTGTAGGGGAAAATATTGCATATTTAGTGTTTTTGCCTTTATAAATTGGTTTTCTTTAACAAAAACGGCATAAAACAAAAATGTCAAACTTTTTGTTATTGTATGGATCTAAAGTTGATGTAGAGATATAAGCGTTGGGGGGAAAAAATAAAAAATATATATATATATGATTTATTTTCAAAATTTTTATGACTAAGACCCTTCCGGGATCCCGGGATCAAACTTGAGGGGAACCCTAAAGGTAAAAAAAACTGAAATATATATATATATATATATATATATATATGTGGAAAAATATCAAAATGGCCCCTCATGCTTTAAATTTTTCATTGTGCGGCCCTCATTGGAAAAGTTTGATAACACCTGATATAGATGATCTTTGCACTAGGTCCTACAGCAAAAGCACTCTTGTTATGTTGGAGACTTTTCACTTTAAAATATCGTTGTATTCCTTGTCTTCATTTTGGCATGTGTTGTCCTTTTTTGTGTAGGTGACACACTTGCTGAGAGAGAGCGGCACGGCGGAGGAGCACAGCCTGGACAAGGAGGCCAGGAAGTGGGCCAGTCGCGTGGCCCGAGAGTACAAGAGCATCATCCACACGCAGAGGGTGAGGCGTTACGCCATGTTTAATATTGACGTCAACGAGGTGAGGGCTAAAATAGGACAAACAATTTAGGTCAGCCTGATAACGCCAAAGGCCAAATGGTAACCTGCATTCCATAATATTTACTTGGGAGGAACATGATGACAGTTTATCATCCTCATCAAATCACTCCTGACCTCATCTGAGGAATTTTTCCCCACCCACAACACCAGAAACCATGTGATTCCAGTAACCAGGAAATGACTCACACTTAACAAAAAGTAGTGGGTCGTTTTTGTCATGCATGGTCTGTTTGCAGGTTCTGGAGGAATTCGGCGCTCAGGAGAACTCGGAGCACAACGCGGCAGAGCTCGACACCAAGATGGAGGTGGCTCGGCAGAGTCTACGGAGGGCAGAGGTAACACCTGTTGGATTGAGGATCAGCAGGCCTTGTTACTTAACCTGGCCGCAGCACGCCACCTCCTGGTTGAAAAGTGGAATCACACTTTTCTAAAAAAGGAAGAAAAAAAATTGAGTTATGGGTCAATCAATACTTTAAAAAATGATAGTAAAATGTACTCAACAAAAAAGAAGACATTTAAAATTATTATATAAAAGTTAATTCGAAATATAGTACTTCAATAATCATATTTAAATAATTTATAATTATTTTATATCTTTTGATTAAAAATAACTAGATTTATGATTTCAAAATTCAGTTTTCTTGAAAGAAAAAACAAAATGTTGTGAGTTGGGCAAATCGATACTCTAAAATGTGATTAGAAAAATGTATGTATGTAACATAAAAAAGAAGACATTTATCATTATTTTTTAATAGTTCATTTATATATTTTATTTATTTAAAAAAATAAACATTTTTCAAATGTAATTATTAAATTATATTCCATCAAAAATAGGTATTAATTCATTTTAAAATATGCAGAAATTATTTAAGATATTTCATTAATTAAAATAACTCATTTATGTGATTCGAAAATAAGAAATATGTACTGTTTAAATAATTAATTTAAGTAATTGTAAGTGACTTTAGAATAAAATATAGACATTGTATAACACTTTAAAATAATTATATATTTTTTATGTATTTTGTCAATCATAATAATGCTATTATTGATTGATGATTAAAATAGTGTTTAGTTTTTTTTTTTATTAATTGAATAAACACAAAATAACTACAATTATTTTGTAATATGTCATTTATTATATAATTATTTCATAAGGTGTTGATACAGTTTTAAAGATGTTTTTTTTTTTTAATAAGAAAAAATTAAGATTAGTAAAAAATAGATTACTATTATAAGCTATTTAAAAATACTATATACCAAGATATAGGACTAATGTTTGTTTTTATCGCTGGTACTTTTGTCAGACGGTAAAAGCGAAGGCGGAAGCCCGTTTGGCCTTGCTGAGGGAGGCGGGTGTCACCGTGGAAACATGGCTAAAAAGTGCCATGAACCAGGTGATGGAGGAGCTGGAAAATGAGCGCTGGAACAACTTCGGCAGCCACGACCCTTCGCTCTCCGTAAGACATGCCCCCCACTCGCTTAGCGCCCTACGTTTAATACGCCGACGTGACGCTTTATGTTCCTGGTCTCGTTTCGTAAGGGAACCGCCGACCTGGAGCGCGAGGAGGACGAAGAGGAGACGGAGGACAGCGGCGAGGTTTTGGACGACAGCAGCTCCAGCCCCTCCAGCACGTTGAAAAACTACCCACTCACCTGCAAAGTGCTCTACTCCTACAAGGTAAGCTGCCCTTCTTCTTTGTGTCTGTAGAGCAAGTGACCAAACTTTTTCTTTACCAAAGGCCACATATTGAAAAATCAGAAGGACACAGGGTGGCAATTGTGATTTTTAAAATTGTGTCAAAAGGGGTCAAGCCAATCCACTGTATACAGTATAGGCCAAGTAGTATCAAATCAAAGAAAATAGGCCTTCAGTTTACTGTTGATATCAACATTTTAACTTTCCTTGTTTTGTTTTTTTAAATAAGAAAATCTTCCAACCTTTCCACCAAGATTTGCATATTAAGAATTCAAAGCATGTGGGTACTAGGGATGTAACAATATCTACATTTCATATCATAGTTATAATTATTATCAAGCTATTGTTGAAAGTGCTCAAAAAGTACTTTTATAGACACTGGAATATTTTAGTCAATTAGCAATAAGCGCTGGCTGCTTCCTTTTGTAATACAGTTTCACCATGACTTTTTTAAAGTGGTAATCAATCCCGGTTTCACATTAATTAAAAAATAATACTAACTACTTGAAATTTTACCTTGGTTTATCATTTTAATAATAATCGTTTCATCACCAGCAAGGGCCGTTTTGGTTTTTCTTTATTTTATAAAAAAAAATGCTGAAAACAGACATATATAATTAAGACACAACTTTGTGTTTCAGGTTAAAAAGCGTATTATTAAGTACAAACATTTTAGCTTTTTCTTATTATATTACATCTTTTTTTTGGGGGGGGGGGTTCTTAATTTTTTACTGTTGTTGACATAATGCTTGCAGGCCAACAAAACTAGTTCTGTGGGCCGCAAATGTCATCTCGGTTTGGACACTCCTGCTGCTCTCTGATAAAAAAAAATTAACAGCCCTTTGAGACACTTGTGATTTAGGGCTATATAAATAAACATTAATTGATTGATTGATTGATTGAATTAGAATTTTTTTTTTTAAATGTCACTTAGATTAAATTAAAGAAATACATTATTTTATTCATTTAAATAACTAAGACAATTATATATTCAATGTATTTGAAAATGAAATGGTTACGAGAAAAAAAGGGTTTTGGCAGTTCTGCATCGATTAAAGAATAATTTTAATAAAATTGCAGTTTAATTACCTTGAAAAAATTTAGAAACCAGTCATTTACAATTATGTTAATATAAAAAAAAAAGACTGAAAGAAATCACGCGCAAGAAAATATTAATTTAGTATTTATTAATGGTGTCCCAAAACAATATTGATATCTTATATTAATCCGAAATCAGCAAAAAAAGCAAGTATCGGATGTTATTGGCTTGCATCTAAAATGTCTGATATAAGCTCCGATACAGGCAGCCTTTGTGCAAAGCTGGTCAGCCAATTACATCTAAATGTTCTCCAATAAACACACAACTTTGGGTGTATTTTAATCAAGTCATTTACAAAAGGTAAACATGGTAGAGTATATGCTACTATGGGCTAGCGGCTACACGACAGCTAAGCCCACAATAGCACACAAGCTAGACATACGTAATAAGTGTCCTTAGCTGAACCGTATCGCCATCTAGAACATGATATTTATCAATACAAATACAAATATCTAAAAATTGTAGTTGCATATCACTTACAAATACAAAGGCAGAAGTGTATTAGAAATGTTCCAGTAACAAACGTGTCCGCATCATTCAACTTTCTGCGTCATGACCTTAACTTGAATGAATTACCGTGACCACTATGTGTCGCCAAAAAACTAATTATCACTCCACTATAATAAGATTAGTGTTTTTCATACCTCACATTGGTCTCTAAATAATTTCGCTTGATCAAACATCATCTAACATGCCACACTACAAAATAATGAAAGTATACGTGATTTGGGCTGATTTCGTATCAGATAAATATTGTATCGGCCAATATTCAAATATCGGTATCACAAGTGAAAAAGTTACATCGGGGCACCCCTAGTAAGTACAGTATATAGCAGGGGTTCTTAACCTTATTGACTTGGGGGTCCAACTTTTCCTCTACAGAGGGGCCCACTCCAATATTAACACTAAATTACTAATCTTACTCTTCATTTTCATCTTATTCAATAATTTTATCGAACTTACTTACAGTTTAACAGAATAAATATTGTCAAATGATATGAAATAATGTGTAAATCACAAAGATTAATAAAAAGGCTTACGTTAGGCTGATTACAAAATGAATACAAATTAAATATACTGCAAAAGAAGGACTCGTAAATACTGATGAAAAAGACATTTACATAAAATTACGCAATGCTAAAATAAGAAAAAATATAACTTAATGATAAAAAAATTATGTTTCTTAAATAAACTGTCAGTAAAATTAAAGTGCAAATGAAAATACAGCTTCATCATTTAAGTCATATTTTTTGCCCTTTTCTATGACTTTATCTCCAGACTTCTTCTGTCTGATATTTTCATTACCGCCACAAGTGGTGGAAAATTATATTACAACTGAGTACTGCTGTGGCCCATATGGACCACAGCTGATAAACAGATATTTTTTGGGTCCCAGCAATATGGTTAAGAAACACTGGTATACAGTATTTGGATTTAGATTTTAGATGACACCATTTAAAAAAAATACTGAACTGAGGAATTAGAGTTGTGGATTAAAGATCATAGTAAATGCAAAAAGCAGATTTGTGGTAAATGGTGGTTGATTTCCACAACAAACACAATCAAAGTTATGTTGATGTTTGGTCTTCAGGCATCTCAGCCCGATGAGCTGACTATTGAGGAGCAGGAAATATTGGAGGTGATCGACGACGGCGACATGGAGGACTGGTTGAAGGTGCTGTCCCTTGATCCGCTTCCACCCGTCTGTGACTTTTCTTCATCAAGTGAAGATTATTCCTGTTTTCCCCTGCAGGCCAGGAACCGGAGTGGACAAGTGGGCTATGTCCCGGAGAAGTACCTGCAGCTGCCGTCCTCCAACAGCCTGCTGAGCATGCTGCAGTCCTTGGCCGCGCTGGACGCCCGATCGCACTCATCCAGCAACTCCACGGAACCCGAAAGTGAGCTCCCCACCGGCTCCATCAACGGGGACTGCAGCGGTGAGGCCTTCGTTCTTAATCACCCGCCCGTCGCTCAACTCAAGCTCTGCCTCCCTCCGGTCGCAGTCTCCTTCGCCAAGGCTCTGTACGACTACGCCGGGCAGACGGACGACGAGCTCTCCTTCCCCGAGGGCGCCATCATCCGCATCCTGAGCCGGGAGACCCACGAAGACGACGGGTTCTGGGAGGGGGAGTTCAACGGCGTCGTCGGCGTCTTCCCCGCCGTCCTGGTGGAAGACCTGGTCGGCGGCAGCGAGGACGGAGACGGACAGCGAGAGGGCAGCGCTCAGGTGTGGTCACGCAGAGTACAGCAGAACACTCATGTCACGTTAAGGATTTTTGACTGTCGTTAATAATAATAATAAATAGGGATGTCCGATAATATCGGACTGCCGATATTATCAGACGATAAAGGCTTTAAAATGTAATATCGGAAATTATCGGTATCGGTTTCAAAATTATCGGTATCGGTTTCAAAAAGTAAAATTTATGACCTTTTTAAAACGCCGCTGTGTACACGGACGTAGGGAGAAGTACAGAGCGCCAATAAACCTTAAAGGCACTTCCTTTGCGTGCCGGCCCAGTCACATAATATCTACGGCTTTTCACACACACAAGTGAATGCAAGGCATACTTGGTCAACAGCCATACAGGTCACACTGAGGGTGGCCGTATAAACAACTTTAACACTGTTACAAATATGCGCCACACTGTGAACCCACACCAAACAAAAATGACAAACACATTTCGGGAGAACATCCGCACCGTAACACAACATAAACACAACAGAACTAATACCCAGAACCCCTTGCAGCACTAACTCTTCACCAACCCCGCCCACCTCAACCTCCTCATGCTCTCTCAGAGAGAGCATGTCCCAAATTCCAAGCTGCTGTTTTGAGGCATGTTAAAAAAAATGCACTTTGTGACTTCAATAATAAATATGGCAGTGCCATGTTGGCATTTTTTTCCATAACTTGAGTTGATTTATTTTGGAAAACCTTGTTACATTGTTTAATGCATCCAACGGGGCATCACAACAAAATTAGTCATAATAATGTGTTAATTCCACGACTGTATATATCGGTATCGGTTGATATCGGAATCTGTAATTAAGAGTTGGACAATATCGGTATATCTGATATTGGCAAAAAAGCCATTATCGGACATCTCTAATAATAAATAAAGTTACCGGTATATATAATTAAAATATGATGGGAAATGGGAAAGTAGAGAGAAGATGCAGACATGCTAACTTTGTCAGTTCAGCCACATCACCTTGACGACGCTAATTCTTCTTGTAGCGCCACATTGACATTTTTCTGATATTAACCCTTTCATTTCCGTCTTTTAAGTCTTCACCCTGCACGCTGGCCCACTGCGAGCGCTCCCCCCGCAGCCCTTTCCACTCTGGGCCGCTCCACAGCAGCCCGCTGCAGACGCCCACCGTGTCGTCCCCGCAGTCCAGCCCCTGCAGCGCCTCGGCCTCGCCAATCGGGCGACCCCCTTCCTATCACAACGGGCACCACAGGCCGGCGCCGCACAAAAGCCCCTTTCACAGTACGTCGGAACAATCATTCGTACTGTATCGCCGACGTGAACTAAACGATGTTTGCGTCCTTTCAGGTCCCGCCCAAGGCTCCCCTCAGCCTCCCAAGTACCCGGAGGGCAGCTCAGGCACCATTCGACCTGTGAGTAAACCTCTTCAGAGGCACGAGAACACATGCTACAGGGGGTCTGGCTTAGTTTTTGCCTCATCCCTCACTTTAAGCGTGAGTGGAGAATGCGCTACAGACCGGATAAGACCTGATACGTTCAAAAGAGAAAGAGATGATACAGTATTATCTGCTCACAAGTGCTACCTGGTGGTTGTTTGAGCTCACTGCAGCTAGTCCTGGATACTCCCACTCCTTAATGCTTCAGTCACACGAAGGATTCTCACAGAAATTAGGCAAAAATACAACCTGACCCACTGTAGCTTGCTTAGCAGTGTTTTCCTCCACAGTCTTCACTGTGCTGCAGCGTCCCTCAGTCTCCTCCTGGATAAAACATGTCTCTTTATGTCGCACATTGTGTCTTCAATACAGGAATGTGTTTTTCGCTGTACTTTTTAGTCGTGTGGAAACTTTTTTGAGCAAAGATAGGATAAATCTTTATAGTCCACCAAAGTGGAAAATGATCTTTGGCTCACCAATACATATAAAGTGTGTGTGTGTGTGTGTGTGTGTGTGTGTGTGTGTGTGTGTGTGTGTGTGTGTGTGTGTGTGTGTGTGTGTATATATATGTACAGTGTATGTATATATATATATATATATCTATACCGTATATATATATTTATACCGGTACACAGTCATTTACATACACTTGTAAAGAACATAATGTCATGGCTGTTTTGATTTTCCAATCATTTCTACAACTCTTTATTTTTTTGTGATAGAGTTATTGTAGCACATACTTGTTGGTCACAAAAATCATTCATGAAGTTTGGTTCTTTTATGAATTTATTATGGGTCTACTGAAAATGTGAGCAAATCTGCTGGGTCAAAAGTATACATACAGCAATGTTAATATTTGCTTACATGTTCCTTGGCAAGTTTCACTGCAATAAGGTGCTTTTGGTAGCCATCCACAAGCTTCTGGTTGAATTTTTGACCACTCCTCTTGACAAAATTGGTGGATTTCAGCTAAATTTGTTGGTTTTGTGACATGGACTTGTTTCTTCAGCATTGTCCACACGTTTAAGTCAGGACTTTGGGAAGGCCATTCTAAAACCTTCATTCTAGCCTGATTTAGCCATTCCTTTACTACTTTTGATGTGTGTTTGGGGTCATTATCCTGTTGGAACACCCAACTGCGCTTAAAACCCAACCTCCGGGCTGATGATTTTAGGTTGTCCTGAAGAATTTGGAGGTAATCCTCCTTTTTCATCGTTCCAATTACTCTCTGTAACACACCAGTTCCATTTACAGCAAAACAGGCCCGGAAAATATTACTACCACCACCATGCTTGACGGTAGGGATGGTGTTCCTGGGATTAAAGGCCTCACCTTTTCTCCTCCAAACATATTGCTGGGTATTGTGGCCAAACAGCTCAATTTTTGTTTCATCTGACATCACATGGACAAAGATAAGACCTTCTGGAGGAAAGTTCTGTCGTCAGATGAAACAAAAATTGAGCTGTTTGGCCACAATACCCAGCAATATGTTTGGAGGAGAAAAAGTGAGGCCTTTAATCCCAGGAACACCATGCCTAAATTTACACAATAATAATCTTCTACAATTCTATAAATACAAACCCCGTTTCCATATGAGTTGGGAAATTGTGTTAGATGTAAATATAAACGGAATACAATGATTTGCAAATCCTTTTCAACCCATATTCAATTGAATGCACTACAAAGACAAGATATTTGATGTTCAAACTCATAAACTTTTTTTTTTTTTGCAAATAATAATTAACTTAGAATTTCATGGCTGCAACATGTGCCAAAGTAGTTGGGAAAGGGCATGTTCACCACTGTGTTACATGGCCTTTCCTTTTAACAACACTCAGTAAACGTTTGGGAACTGAGGAGACACATTTTTTAAGCTTCTCAGGTGGAATTCTTTCCCATTCTTGCTTGATGTACAGCTTAAGTTGTTCAACAGTCCGGGGGTCTCCGTTGTGGTATTTTAGGCTTCATATTGCGCCACACATTTTCAATGGGAGACAGGTCTGGAATACAGGCAGGCCAGTCTAGTACCAGCACTCTTTTACTATGAAGCCACGTTGATGAACACGTGGCTTGGCATTGTCTTGCTGAAATAAGCAGGGGCGTCCATGGTAACGTTGCTTGGAAGGCAACATATGTTGCTCCAAAACCTGTATGTACCTTTCAGCATTAATGGCGCCTTCACAGATGTGTAAGTTACCCATATCTTGGGCACTAATACACCCCCATACCATCACAGATGCTGGCTTTTCAACTTTGCGCCTATAACAATCCGGATGCTTCTTTTCCTCTTTGGTCCGGAGGACACGACGTCCACAGTTTCCAAAAACAATTTGAAATGTGGACTCGTCAGACCACAGAACGCTTTTCCACTTTGTATCAGTCCATCTTAGATGAGCTCAGGCCCAGCGAAGCTGAAGGTGTTTCTGGGTGTTGTTGATAAACGGTTTTCGCCTTGCATAGGAGAGTTTTAACTTGCACTTACAGATGTAGCGACCAACTGTAGTTACTGACAGTGGGTTTCTGAAGTGTTCCTGAGCCCATGTGGTGATATCCTTTACACACTGATGTCGCTTGTTGATGCAGTACAGCCTGAGGGATCGAAGGTCACGGGCTTAGCTGCTTACGTGCAGTGATTTCTCAATATTTCTCTGAACCCTTTGATGATATTACGGACCGTAGATGGTGAAATCCCTAAATTCCTTGTAATAGCTGGTTGAGAAAGGTTTTTCTTAAACTGTTCAACAATTTGCTCATGCATTTGTTGATAAAGTGGTGACCCTCGCCCCATCCTTGTTTGTGAATGACTGAGCATTTCATGGAATCTACTTTTATACCCAATCATGGCACCCACCTGTTCCCAATTTGCCTGTTCACCTGTGGGATGTTCCAAATATCAATCAATCAATCAATCAATGTTTATTTATATAGCCCTAAATCACAAGTGTCTCAAAGGGCTGTACAAGCCACAACGACATCCTCGGTACAGAGCCCACATACGGGCAAGGAAAACTCACCCCAGTGGGACGTCAATGTGAATGACTATGAGAAACCTTGGAGAGGACCGCATATGTGGGTAACCCCCCGCCCCCCTCTAGGGGAGACCGAAAGCAATGGATGTCGAGTGGGTCTGACATAATATTGTGAAAGTCCAACACATCAGCGAAAGTCCAGTCCATAGTGGGGCCAGCAGGAACCATCCCGAGCGGAGACGGGTCAGCAGCGTAGAGATGTCACCATCTGATGGACAGGCTAGCGGTCCACCCCGGGTTGGGAGCAGAGTAGAAAAGAAAAGAAAAGAAACGGCAGATCAACTGGTCTAAAAAAGGGGGGTCTGTTTAAAGGCTAGAGTATACAAATGAGTTTTAAGATGAGACTTAAATGCTTCTACTGAGGTAGCATCTCTAACTTTTACCGGGAGGGCATTCCATAGTATTGGAGCCCGAATAGAAAACGCTCTATAGCCCGCAGACTTTTTTTGGGCTCTGGGAATCACTAATAAGCCGGAGTTCTTTGAACGCAGATTTCTTGCCGGGACATATGGTACAATACAATCGTCAAGATAGGCAGGAGCTTGACCGTGTAGTATTTTATACGTAAGTAGTAAAACCTTAAAGTCGCATCTTAAGTGCACAGGAAGCCAGTGCAAGTGAGCCAGTACAGGCGTAATATGATCAAACTTTCTTGTTTTTGTCAAAAGTCTAGCAGCCGCATTTTGTACCAACTGTAATCTTTTAATGCTAGACATAGGGAGGCCCGAAAATAAAACGTTACAGTAATCGAGACGAGACGTAACGAACGCATGGATAATGATCTCAGCATCCCTTGTGGACAAAATGGGACGAATTTTAGCGATATTACGGAGATGAAAGAAGGCCGTTTTAGTAACACTCTTAATGTGTGACTCAAACGAGAGAGTTGGGTCGAAGATAATACCCAGATTCTTTACCGAGTCGCCTTGTTTAATTGTTTGGTTGTCAAATGTTAAGGTGGTATTATTAAATAGATGTCGGTGTTGAGCAGGACGGATAATCAGCATTTCCGTTTTCTTAGCGTTGAGTTGCAAAAAGTTAGCGGACATCCATTGTTTAATTTCATTAAGACACGCCTCCAGCTGACTACAATCCGGCGTGTTGGTCAGCTTTAGGGGCATGTAGAGTTGAGTGTCATCAGCATAACAGTGAAAGCTAACACCGTATTTGCGTATGATGTCACCTAGCGGCAGCATGTAAATACTAAAGAGTGCAGGGCCAAGAACCGAACCCTGGGGAACTCCGCACGTTACCTTAACATAGTCCGAGGTCACATTGTTATGGGAGACACACTGCAAATAAGTGTTTGATGAGCATTCCTCAACTTTATCAGTATTTATTGCCATCTTTCCCAACTTCTTTGTCACGTGTTGCTGGCATCAAATTCTAAAGTTAATGATTATCTGCAAAAAAAAACAAGTTTATCAGTTTGAACATCAAAGATGTTGTCTTTGTAGCATATTCAACTGAATATGGGTTGAAAAGGATTTGCAAATCATTGTATTCCGTTTATGTTTACATCTAACAATTTCCCAACTCATATGGAAACGGGGTTTGTACTTTCATACTTTTACTTTTTTTAAAGCGTTTTAACGGGTGGTTTGTGTCCAGGTCCGAGCAGCTCCTCCGCCCCCGAAGCAGCACCCCCGGGGGCAGGTCAAGCGGCGGGAGGAGGTGGAGATCACGCTGGTGTGAAAGTGACGGCAACCCCGAGTAACTTTTGACCCCGTTCCCCCCGCCCCCGACCTTCTCTGAGGACGCTTTGGAGGAGGCCTCTTTCCTCGCCGGGCCAGTGCTTGCTGGAAGAACAAAACCGCGCCTTACTCGGAACCACGCCGGAACCTAGTAGTCCAACCCAAAACATGACATATCCACTGCTCCATTCTTTAGTTCCAATCCAGTTTGAATCGAGTTTTTGGGGGGCGGGGCAAGGCTGGACTTGGCCGCCGCCCCTTCCCCCCCCCCTCCCCTTACCCGAACTGGTAGCTTGTGCGTGCGTTTTACGCAAGAAAGGGAAAAGTGGCAATGTCAGGGAAGGTGAAAACAATGGATCCCCCGCCATCAACTATATTAGTTTGCAGGATGTTGAAGGGAAGTGTAACGTTCATTTTAACGTTAATTCCCACGTATCATTTAGTAGGGAGCCATCTTGATTTATTTTTATTTTTAAATACTGTCGCAATGAAGCACTTTTCGATGTCTTCTTATTCCTTCTCAGTATTGATCAGTTGTGGACGCTACTTTGTTGATATTGTGTACCAGCCTTTATTGGTATGAATACTTTTCCGTGTTATTTAGCCTTAAATAGCCGTCATAGCGTCGCCTTGGCAATGACATCACGTTTTAGTTTACACACAGGCTGTCTGTACGAACGTTAGCATTTTTAACTTTAGCCTTTAGAGTTTGGATTTAGGAAAAACAAGCTTCAGTTCACATTAATCCGCAGAAGAATCTGTCAGCCATGTTGCTGTTTTCTCGTTGATCTCCTTGAGATCTGTATGACATCAAACTTATTTTTGAAGTTTGCATTTACCGTCTTGTATTGTGTAAAAAAAAAAAAAAAAAAAAAAGGCTTTTTTTTTTTTTTTTTGCTCCCTGTTCCATGTTTGGTTCCACAAAGTTAGCCAAGCGTCACATTTACACACAAGTTGATGTTTAACAGTATTTATTGTGTATAAATAAATGTGAAATAAATCTAGCTAAACTCGATGAGTGTTGTTATTCTCGACCAGGGGTATCCAAAGTGCGGCCCAAGGCCACACATTCTGCAAATACATTAAAAAAAGAGCAAAAAGATGAAATATAACGCGAGAAATTTGTAATGTTGACTTTAATAAAGCCGTCATTTCTCAAAAAAATTATTTCACATCATAAATTCCACTTTGAAATATTTTTTAAGGGAAAATACAATATAATGTATTTTGTGTTTGCTATAAAAACAGGGTTTTGACAAAAAGGGCATAAAACATTTAAAAAATATATACTTAGAGGGACAAGCGGTAGAAAATGGATGGATGGATACTTCATATCAACAGACCTGAAGTTTGATAAAGAGATTTGTTTAAAAAGAAAAAAAACTACTTATTTTTAACATTTGTATTACTGAGATCCTTACCTTAAAGGTTAAAAAAATCTATATATTGTATTGGTTTTGAAAAGGGAAAAATATCAAAATGGCCCCCGCGTGATTTGATTTGTCAGTGGGAAAAAGTTAGAACACCCTTACTGTATTCATACTGAATATTGGATTCCCATTCTCGCCACTAGGGGGCGGCAGTGTTCACTAACCCTCAATGTGGAACTGCACCTTTTTTTGCCTATCATTCACCATCCTTATGTGAGACAAGCACACAAGTTCTTTTTTTATGCATTCTAAATCGTAAATAAACACTAACAAAAGTCAGCTAACCACGGGATTTGATAATATTACATATTGTGCACATAAAGCACTCTAACAATAACAATCAATCACTATACATAGTCTGGAATGTTGAAGAGTTAATCCTAGTCCTCACGCAAATTTTTTTTAAAAAAAGGGCGCTGTAGGTCCTCAAAAACAGCTGAATGATGAGACAATGTGACTATTGTTTTTGAAAAGCACTCCTGTCGCATTGAGGATCTTTGGCTTGCATTTTTGTAGTTGGTCGCAAAAAAACCAACAAATGTGTACCTCGCATATAGACAACTTTGACTTCCATTTTTGCAGTAGATCCTCAAAAACAGCAGAGCACTCCTGGCATATAGATGATCTTTGACTTGCATTTTTGTAGTTGGTCCCAAAAAAACAACAAAAATGTGCACCGACCAAATAGAGCACATTTGACTTCGGTTTTTGGAGTAGGTCCTTAAAAACAGCAGAGTACTCTTTGCATATAGAGGATCTTTGTTTTTTCCTGTAGGTCCTTACAAACAGCTGAATAGTGAGGATCTTTGACTTATGTTTCTTGCAGAGCCCTCTTGTCATATAAAAGATCTTTAACTTGCATTTCTGTCAAAAAATCCCATTTTTGGACCAGGTGCTCAAAAACAGCAGTGCGCTACTGGCTTATAAAGAGAATCTTTGTATTTAGTTTTTTGCTGAAGGTTTGCCGTAGGTCCTCAAAAACAGCTGAATATTGAAGATTTTTGACGAGCGTTTTTGCATAGCCCTCCTGTCGTATAGAGGATCTTTAATTGTATTTTGTTTTGCAGTAAGTCCTCAAAAACAGCTGAATATTGAAGATCTTTGACCAGCATTTTTGCAAAGCCCTCCTGTCATATAGATGATCTTTGACTTGCATTTTTGTAGTTGGTCCCAAAAAAACAACAAAAATGTGCGCCGACCAAATAGAGCACATTTGACTTCCGTTTTTGGAGTAGGTCCTTAAAAACAGCAGAGTACTCCTTGCATATAGAGGATCTTTGTTTTTTCCTGTAGGTTCTTACAAACAGCTGAATAGTGAGGATCTTTGACTAGTGTTTTTTTGCATTTCTGTCAATCCCATTTTTGGACCAGGTGCTCAAAAACAGCAGTGCGCTACTGGCTTATAGAGAGAATCTTTGTATTTAGTTTTTTGCTGAAGGTTTGCCGTAGGTCCTCAAAAACAGCTGAATATTGGAGATTTTTGACGAGCGTTTTTGCAGAGCCCTCCTGTCGTATAGAGGATCTTTTAATTGTATTTTGTTTTGCAGTAAGTCCTCAAAAACAGCTGAATATTGAAGATATTTGACCAGCATTTTTGCAAAGCCCTCCTGTCATATAGATGATCTTTGACTTGCATTTTTGCAGTTGGTCCCAAAAAACAACAAAAATGTGCACCGACCATATGGAGCACATTTGACTTCCGTTTTTGGAGTAGGTCCTTAAAAACAGCAGAGTACTCCTGGCATGTAGAGGATCTTTGTTTTTTTCCTGTAGGTTCTTACAAACAGCTGAATAGTGAGGATCTTTGACTAGTGCACATCGCATATATAGAATCTTTAAATCCCATTTTTGGAGTAGGTGCTCAAAAACAACAGTGCGCTACTGGCACATAGAGAATCTTTGTGTTTAGTTTTATGCTGCAGGTCTTCAAAAACAGCTGAATATTAAGAAGCTTTAACTAGCATAGTCCTCCTGTCGTATTGAAGATCTTTGGGCAAAAGAAAAATGTGTGCTGAGCATATTGAGAATCTTTAAACTACTTTTTTGGAGTAGGTCCTCAAAAACAACAGTGTGTTGCTGGCTTATAGAGGATCTTTTATTGTTTGTTTTGTTTTGTTTTTGCTGCAGGTCCTCAAAAATGTCTGAAAATCGTTTTTGCAGAGCCCTCCTGTCCTTTAGAACAGTGGTCCCCAACCTTTTTGTAGCTGCGGACCGGTCAACGCTTGAAAATTTGTCCCACAGACCGGGGGTGTGGGGGGGGGGGGTGGGGGGGTGTATGGTAATTTAAAAAAAAAAAAATTTGTCATAAAAAAATACAATCATGTGTGCTTACGGACTGTATCCCTGCAGACTGTATTGATCTATATTGATATATAATGTAGGAACCAGAAATATTAATAACAGAAAGAAACAACCCTTTTGTGGGAATGAGTGTGAATGAGTGTAAATGGGGGAGGGAGATTTTTTGGGTTGGTGCACTAATTGTAAGTGTATCTTGTGTTTTTTATGTTGATTTAAT
The DNA here is from genome assembly GCF_033978785.1 of Entelurus aequoreus. Lineage (NCBI taxonomy): Eukaryota > Metazoa > Chordata > Actinopteri > Syngnathiformes > Syngnathidae > Entelurus > Entelurus aequoreus. The sequence continues at coordinate 80,053,474 of NC_084735.1, forward strand.
AAAAAAATCTAAAAAATAAAAATAAAATGTTTTTAATTTTTATTTCTTGTGCGGCCAATCGGACCGGTACCGGGCCGCGGCCCGGTGGTTGGGGACCACTGCTTTAGAAGGTTATAATATAGATTCTGTTTTCATTCATGACTTTATATATGATTGGTGTAGCCATCTAAATTAGGTAAAATGTTGGTAAGGTATAGCAGAACCTTCCATTTGACTTTATGTACTAAATAAAACAATAGTGAAGTAGTTTAGTAGTAACTGTTTCACTTCCTGTGGCTCCACTGAGTTTTATTTTGGAAACACCGGAAGTCTGAACGAGCCGCTAAACACGCGCGCTTCACCAGTGGCGTTGGGAAAAAATGGCTGCTTCGGCGGCAACGGCGAGTTCTCCGCCAGGTTTGTGTCCGAATTACGCCGTTATCTGCTCCTTTCTGGAACGCTACGGAGCACTGCTGGACTTGCCGGAGCTCACTTTCCCGCAGTTGGAGCGGTACTTGCAGGACACATCTTCAGGTAGGGCCGGCAAAAGGGTTAAAAACGCCACCGGGCTGGAGGAGAGACTTAATGATAATGGTACCGAGCTAGCTGGCTAGCATGCTAGGCTAGCCAGTGCTGTGTTATTGTGTGTCTCACACACCTCCTAGCTCACTCGCTTTACCGCCCATTGTGCGCCGAGAAGTCCGAACATTATATAGGTGCAATGTGGTGGTTGTTCATGCGTCAGCTTCGCCGATTCATAATTCCCTTGTCTCACTTTTAAGCTTTTGCTTCCAATTTTTTTCCTCCCTTGAAGCGAGCAGCCTTTTATCTGCCGCTGTAACAACACCAACAAAACATGCACGCATAATTGCTATTTCCCCGCCGGCAATCGTGATGCTAGTGCACGCAACGCATCCGTATGGTTTAAAGTGTGTCATTGTGTGTTTAATTGCAAGAATAGGGCGTCAAAATGTGCACTTTATTCTTAGTTAAAACACTAATTAGCCAAGTGTTTCGCTTAGCTTCGCTTCCCTGAAGGCTCTTCCGGGTTTCAAAATAAAACACGTCTTTTTTTTTTTCTTTTTTTTTTTTTTAAATTTAGTTTATTCACAATACCATAGAAAAATTACAATAATAATAATAATACATTTTATTTATAAGGCGCCTTTCTGGGCACTCAAGGACACCGTACAAAATCACAACAATAAAATCAAATTGGATAAAAAACAACAACAAAGAGAAAAGAAAAGATGATTACAATGAATAAGTACTCAGGAATAGGTGTGTTTTGAGTCTTGATTTAAAGAGGGATATTGAATCTAAGTTGCGAAGGCCAGGTGGCAAAGAGTTCCAAAGATGTGGGGCAGAGCGGCTGAAAGCTCGGGCACCCATGGTGGACAGTTTAAATAAAGGGACAGTGAGATGGATGGATGAAGAGGATCTTAGGGAACGTGAGGGCGTGGCGACATGGATCAGGTCAGAGAGATATGATGGAGAGAGGTTATGGATGGCTTTGAAAGTGAGGAGAATTATTTTAAAGTGGATGCAATGTTTGATGGGTAGCCAGTGGAGTTGCTGCAGAACAGGGGTGATGCGCTGGATTGAAGGGGTTCTGGTGATTATCCGGGCTGCAGAGTTCTGGAGAAGCTGAAGTTTGTGAAGTGACTTGACCAATAGTAGTGAATATCATTTAAAGATGTTCGTAAGTGAAAGGATCCCCCAAATAAGCTAGAAGAAGCTTTTGACAGGGGGTCCAGAGGACAGTATACAGATGGAATGATGAAACATGGTGGCAAGCAATGTTCCCTCTAATTTTTCATGTGTGTGAGCAAACGCGCAAACACCCTGAGCATTCAGTGGAATACAGACGTGCACACTGTGGTCATACCAGCAGCACATTTGTCTCAAACCTGACATAACAATTTAAATGTCTTATTATTATAATCAAGTGACTAGTCAATTTCAAGAGATTATTTTCTAATATATGTGATTTGGCCCACTTAGATATTGTTTTTTTAAAATCAGCTATGCACTATAATATTTTATGCCTGGGTGGGGGTCCTGCTTTGGAAAGATTGTGTACCCCTTTCAGAGATCACATTTAGTTCCCCTTAAAACATTCACATGTTGCATGAGATGAAGTGTTTATTAACTTTCTGCCTGCAAAATAAATATTTTTATTAGCAATTATGTAGTCCTGTAACATCATTTCATGATTAATATCCAAAAAATAACATTCTTAAGTTCTAGGGATGATGTTTGATAAGAAATTATCGAGTTCGAGCCTATTATCAAATCCTCTTATCTAACCGATTCCTTATCGATTCTCTTATCGAGTCCAGATAGGTTGTTGTATATGGAAAAAAACACACAATATTTGGTTTAACAAAAGCTCACTTTTATTATATAAGAAAAAATTAAAGTCTATTAAATAAATAAATATTGACTGTTACCCCCCCTAAAAAAATAAAATAAAATAAATAAATATTGACTGTTGTTACCCAAAGTATATTAAGTGGGATTTTTCAGAAAAACAAATATATACAGTAACACAAAAACAACCTGTCTCTGTGATCACTATAGGTGTATAAATAATAATATAATGTTAAATAAAATCAGTCCCTTGGGCACAAAACTTAAAATAATACAGCTCTCCAAAAAGTGCACTTCTGCTGCTATTTGACATAACTGTTTGCTTTGACATTTTTGCACTCTATTTCTTTATTGAAAGAAAATTCTATGAAGAGAAAAGTTGTTTGCAATTGTGGTTACAATGCTAAAAAATGTAAAGTTAAAGCTAAAAAAAAGAAATACACTTTACTGAGTTAACATTATTTCTTTATAGGGGGAATATAACAACTACACTACCCAGCATGCAACGGGAGTGACGAGCATGCGCGATAGCCCCGAAAAGTGTTGTTGCATGTGTCACCCGGCAGCTAAGAATGAGGTTATGAGCACGCTGTGAAAGTAAACGTCAAGAACTCAGCCAACACGCCTCGTCTGCATTATTTATAATTAGACAGACAACACATATACAGTGTGATTTTGTTTTGTTTACAAGGAAAGAAAAACAAAAGTTAAAAAAGGGAGATGTGTTGTGTATATATGTATGTGCTGCGGTTGCTTTAAGAACGTTGCGACAGCTGCCGTAAAGGAGGTGCGTTGCTGGCCTGGTTGCTATGTTTCCGGTTGGTCGTAAAAGTGTTCGTCATGTGTTTGTACCCTGCTCAAATCTCTCAGTAAAGTTATTCATTGGATTATACCTTTTGTTTTGAACTTTATTACACCTTGGAGTGCTTTTTCATGTCCATTGTTTTTCCTGCTTTCCCTATCTGCGCCTAATGACTGAGCTACGTGACGTCATTTCTTGTGATGTGTCAAGGGGCAATTCTGGTTGGGACGGGATTCGTTCCTAGCGATTCGAATGAATAACCAACTATTTTTCTTTACTATAGTGGTCTCGATTAAGGGGTACCGGTTCTCAAAAAGGGATTCGAGTTCGAGGACTCGGTTCTTTTCTTATCGAACAACCGGGAAAACCGGTTTCGAGTATCATCCCTATTCTTAACAAATGACAGTAGAATAAGCACACTGATTGAGGAGTCATAGTAAAACGACCTGAAATTTACACTTTACGTGTAGTGTTGGAGTTGTCCAATTTTTTGTGTGGCCATAAACGCACCAGTGGCTAATTGCCATAGTGTATGTGTTGGTGCAGGTGAGAGAGAGAGCAAGCGGCTGCTGTTGATATAACAGATGACAAAAAGTTGCTTTTGGCTTGGTTTGTACGGTAGACAACGACCAGTTTTGCGAGATAAAAGTATTTTACACATTGTTTTGGTGTGGTTATGGCCGACAAACAATTTCGCTAAATAAAGGGACCGATGGAATTCCTATCCTCCTTTAAGTGTCTCCACAGACGTTACAGTAATTTAAGTGTTGACAAACATTGTTTTATCTGTTTTGGCCGCCTTTCGTCACCTGTTACTCACAGTTGCAATGCAAAATCATACAAAACAAACGATTTGTTTATTTTTTTTAGAGTGGGATTTGATTTTTTGCGCGGCATAGATTTGCCGTGCGCAGAGGACGTGTGAGCAGTGCGCAATTGCGCAGGTGCACACCGTAGAGGGAACGTTGGTGGGAAGCACAAAAAAACAAAAACAACGCTATATGGTAAACACAAGATAATAGTACTAAAGCAAGCATTCGCATACATACATACATTCATTCAACCATGCAAAACCCAACAGTAGTCTACCCCACATGAGGCATTAGAGATAGGTGGTTAATAGGTAAGTTTTCAGTTTCTTTTTGAAGTTGGAGAATGAATACAGCATCTTGAGGCTCTCATTAAGCCGGTTCCAAATCTTTGGTCCCCTGCATACAACATTTCGAGCGGTACAAGCCAGTAGACAATGTTTACCTGATATCAGATCTAAGTTACGAGTGTTGTGGGCATGCTGGGGATGATAGATAGGAACCAAGCCACAGAGCCTAAGATTCAGCCTGTGAATGACTTGATAGGTTAGACAAGCATTGTGATAATTATTGAACTCTGTCAGTCTGTCAGAGATGATAATTATTGAATAGATGTCGAGTGGGGGCATTAAACTTGGACCATGACAGGGCCCGTATGATTTTCTTTTGCATGGATTCTAATTTGTGATGGTAGGTAGGGAAGGTGTTACACGTTACATGACATTACAGTAGTTTAAGATGTGGTTCAAAGAGAGTTTTATATAGGGTAAGTAGAGCATAAAGCATAAAGAGGAAGATAATGGCGAAGGTGAAAGAACACGCCAACATATTTGGATAATTTGTTTAACAGATGCCTAATGTGACATTTGAAATTGAGGTATTCGTCAATGATCAATCCTACGTTTAAATATACATCATAAATATTGACATTCATACATTATGAGGCAATCTACATTCACTCAATGAGTACTGGTTGAACTCTCTGCCCCTTTTTTTTTTTTTAGCTGTGCTTTGATAGCTGTGATTGAAACACAATAAAGTACTTGCGGTTGTTTCGTTCATTGTGGGTCATGTAAGTAGTTTGTTGTGCGCATGCGCGGTTGGAAGTGTCAATAATTGGTGGCGGCAGTGTTCACAAACCCTCAATGTGGAACTGCACTTTTTTTTAGCTATCATTCACCATCGTTTTGTGAGACAAGCACACAAGTTCTTTTTTTTTAATGCATTCTAAATCGTAAATAAACACTAGCAAAAGTCTGCTAACCACGGGATTTGATAATGTTACATATTGTGCACATAAAGCACTCTAAAAAAACAATCATTACTATACAATGTCTGGAATGTTGAAGAGTTAATCCTAGTACTCACGCAGGTTAAAAAAAAAAGAGGGTGGTGTAGGTCCTCAAAAACAGCTGAATGATGAGACACTGTGACTAGCGTTTTTGCAGAGCACTCTTGTCTTTGACTTCTTTTTGTTTTGAATCAGATCCTCAAAAACAGCTGAATATTGAATATCTTTGACAAATGTATTTGCAGAGCCCTCCTGTCGTATAGACGATCTTTCAATTGTATTTTGTTTTGCAGTAAGTCCTCAAAAACAGCTGAATATTGAAGATTTTTGACGAGCGTTTTAGCAGAGCCCTCCTGTCATATAGAGGATCTTTTAATTGTATTTTGTTTTGCAGTAAGTCCTCAAAAACAGCTGAATATTGAAGATCTTTGACCAGCATTTTTGGAAAGCCCTCCTGTCATATAGATGATATTCGACTTGAATTTTTGTAGTTGGTCCCAAAAAACAACAAAAATGTGCGCCGACCATATAGAGCACATTTTCAAAAAAATGAAATATACACTACCGTTTAAAAGTTTGGGGTCACCCAAACAATTTTGTGGAATAGCCTTCATTTCTAAGAACAAGAATAGACTGTCGAGTTTCAGATGAAAGTTCTCTTTTTCTGGCCATTTTGAGCGTTTAATTGACTCCATAAATGTGATGCTCCAGAAACTCAATCTGCTCAAAGGAAGGTCAATTTTGTAGCTTCTGTAACGAGCTAAACGGTTTTCAGATGTGTGAACATGATTGCACAACCAGACATTTGCAGCTAGAATAGTCATTTACCACATTAGCAATGTATAGAGTGTATTTCTTTAAAGTTAAGACTAGTTTAAAGTTATCTTCATTGAAAAGTGCAGTGCTTTTCCTTCAAAAATAAGGACATTTCAATGTGACTCCAAACTTTTGAACGGTAGTGTATATTTATATGAAAAACATGTTTCATTTATTTTTTTTAGTTCCAAAGCTTCTGGTTGATCTTCACGTCAAGTTGCTCAGGAAGATCGGAAAGTCCGTGTCAGCGGACAGATGGGAGAAGTATCTAGTCAAGGTAAAACATGTTTTCTCTCATTAATTTAACAAAGACGGCAATCATTTTGCATGTTGGCTTGTCCAAACGTGCTTATTTTTGGTACACAGTTGTCTATTTACACATCAGTTAAAATATACATTTTGCCTCTTTGAAGATTGGATTGGATAGACCTTATTTACCCCACAATGGGGACATTATTAGTGCCTCAGACTGGAAGTCTCTGCAGAGAGTGGTGAGGACGGCGGAAAAGATCATCAGGACTCCTCTTCCTCCTATCCAGGAGATCGCAAAAAGCCGCTGCCTGACCAGGGCTCAGAAAATCTGCAGAGACTCCTCCCACCCCCACTGCTGGACTCTAGAAAAAGGTTCCACAGCCTCCGTAGCAGGACCTCCAGGTTCTGTAACAGCTTCTTCCCTCAGGCCGTAAGACTCTTGAACGCATTAAAATAATCCCCTCAATTCCCCCCAAAAATGGATTAACTCGCTGGAATATAAAGACAATATAACATACATCCATAAACGTGGATGCATATGCAAAAGTGCAATATATTTATCTGTACAGTAATCTATTTATTTATATCTGCACCTTATTGCTTTTTTATCCTGCGCTACCATGAGCTAATGCAACAAAATGTCGTTCTTATCTGTACTGTTAAGTTCAAATTTGAATGACAATAAAAAGGAAGTCTAAGTCTATTATATGGTTGCAGTGCAGATACAAAAAGTCCACAACAAAAAAACAGGAAAACAAGATGAAAAGAAACATCAAAGTACATAAACAAGACATTAAAAGAGCACAGAGTTGAAGCAACCAGCTGCCAATTCAGCGGCGCCATTTCTACATACAGCTACAATAGTAAAACACAACGAAAAACCAAAACATTTGCTATAAATTGTGTTGTGCACATACAATTGCACCATGCAGAGACAAACAACAAAACAAAACCAAAACAGGATTTCAACACCTTGCACCGCGGTGGCATATGAAGTGCTCCACGCCCTTGTCTGCTGGGGTCAGAGGGGACAGCACGACCAGAAACAGGAACAGACCCAACAAAGCAAACCAAGAGAGCCAACTCCATCCTAGGTCACCCACTAACTCTCGGCCAATGTCCAGAATCAGCACGGATGAGCGAGGATACGTCCAGGGAGACTTAAGTGTCCGATGCATGCTCCATGAAGCTCGTCCGTCTCGGCGCTCCGCTGCCCCGTCTCTTCCTCCACATGTCCTACAGTCTCTACACGCGGATCCGGTGTGGTTAAGAGCCAGCAGCTGGTCTCCGATGCAAACTTGGCCATGGCTCCTTTGAGGCAGATCCAAAAGTTCACAAAAAAGCAGCGCAGAAGTCATAAAAGTGACACCCCTTGTTGTGCAGTTCTCAAGCGGCCTAAACCAAAAGGCAAAAAACACATGAAAACAAGAGGGAAACATCAAGAACACAAGTGCACAGAGCTCCTGCAACCAGCAGCCACTACATCTTGGGGAGAAAAAAAAAAAAAGATTATCCACTCTGATTATTATCTATTTGTTTAAAATATTGCACATTGCAGATGTTGTAAATGAAAATATGTTTGTTTCGTGCAGGTGTGCCAGGATTTCAACACAACATGGGCTTGGGAGCTGGAGGAAAAAGGATACAAGGACATGACGCCGAAGAGCAAGACGGCGATCCTTAAGGTGAACACGCAATTTTTTTCCCCCCGTCTTTGGGTCACATTGCGGAACCAAGATTTTGATTGTTTTCATCCTCAACACATACAGTATCTGTGCGAGTGTCAGTTTGACGACAACCTCAAGTTCAAAAATGCCATCAACGAGGAGGACCCGGACAAAATGCGGCTGCAGCCCATCGGTCGCGACAAGGACGGCCAGATGTACTGGTTCCAGCTGGACCAGGACAACAACGTCCGCCTGTA
>NC_084735.1:80066719-80114219 GCF_033978785.1 Entelurus aequoreus
TGTCTCAAAGGGCTGCACAAGCCACAACGACATCCTCGGTCAAGTCAATAATGCTAACACAGACACTCGTGAACGCAGAATATTAGCTATTGCTAACGACGCTAGCGTCATTACATTACAATAGCACGTACAAATAAGCATGAAAACACTCCTACAGACATTACACCTGGGACGGTTTAGTAAGTATAAACAGTTTTAATTATACTGTAAAAATTACACTCGTTGCTTGAAATGATGAATGCAGAATCCATACGAATAGAAACGCTATGGACAGCTAGAAGACTGAATATCACTGCGGTTTTAAAAAACTACCGGTAAATGGAGGGACACTGCAGCACCTATAGTGAGCGAACTCATCCAAAAGATTGCGCCATAGCACAAACAAAACACCTTCTCATTGTATTTGCTTGTTTTTTTGGGGGGGGGGGTTGGGGGCTTTTTATTGGGGCCGCCAGTGAAGAAAAATCCATAAATTAGCCGCACCGTCTTACAAGCCGCAGGGTTCGAAGTGTAGGAATAAATAGTTGATTGTAGTCTGGAAATTACGGTACACACTACTGCCATCTAACTTTAATTGAGATACAACAACTAGACAGCAGTTACCAAAATCAGCTATTTTAATGTTGCAAGAACAAATTAGATTTTATTATCAAAAACAATTAATTTATTAAGAACCGCAAATTGGTACCAATGAGTATCGGTATCGCATTACCAGATCTCGGGAATTGGTACCGTACTAGTAAAAATGTAAATTTTACCCAGCCCTAACTATACCCCTATAGACCCTGCCTACAGTACACCAATTTGAAAAAACCTTTTTAAAAAAAAAAAGTCCTTTAATTTATGTATTTGAATCTGTTTTGATATTTTAATGTTTTTTTGTTGCCATGCACCAATAGTGTGTTCTTCATCAAGTTTCTGGTTGATTGTTTTTCTAAGGCGTACCCAAAAATCATCTAAAAAAAAAGTTCACACACATCTCGGGACCGTAACGTTTTATTTCTACGACAGGTGTAGTGAAAAAAGATGGGACCTCATCTGACGAGAGCAGCAAAGCGGCCTTACCTGCGCCGCTAAAGACTGAGAGCAACGGTAAAGTTGAACAGCAAGATGATGTAAAATCGGAAACCTGCGAAGTCAAATCGACGTTGAGCGACATCGCCGAGGTCGCAACGGAAAAGCCAGTCGATGAAAGCGTAGACGCTAAAGTCAAGAGCATCAAAGAAGAGCCTACGGATGACGTCAAGTCGGCAGCCGGGGACCCGACTCCCCTGAAGTCCGAGCCTGAGTGTGCGAAGTCCAAGGTAAGCGAGGAAGCCAAGAGGAACAACGCGGACGAAATCCAGCAAATCAAGAATGAGCAGCAGGCCAAGATCCCTTTGAAGAAAAGAGGGATGAAGTTCAGCGAAGACTTTGACAAAAGCTTTGTACATATTCTGCCCGTTCCCAAACCCGACGCCTCTTCCAAGCGAGGGAACGACCATGTCAACGGTGAAGTTCACCCGACGCCGGAGACGCGACTCCAGCCACCTTTGAGCGAGGAATTGAGCGAAAAACAGGAACTTGCATCCACAAAAGATGTGGGGAAAGATACTGTGAAGGATCCTTGCTGTCCTGCGAAGGTCTCGCCGCTGCCGTCGGACCAGAAAGATTCAAGCGTGCTGGTTGGAACTGAAACGACTGCAGCAGCAGATGAGGGGGGGAAAAAGTTGTCCAATCAGGAAGAACTTGAAACTGAAGCCAAATCGTTAACAGAGAACAAGATGCACTCTTCAAAAAAACATAATTCAGATCATAAAGTCATCAACGAAGAGTTGGAAAAACCAGACCGCGGGAATATGACGGCTGCTAAAGAAGCGAAGGAACCCGAGAAGGTGGAAAGTAGAGCAGATGTCAAGCCAACGGAAACGAACGTAATGGGAAAAGACGCCAGGGAGTGTGACGCAGGGACACAGGATAACTCCATCAAGAAAATGTCTCCTGAAAGAGAAGTACCTGACGAGAAAGCACATCCGAAGTCTGCCGCCAAGAAAAAGGACGACACGACGAGCCGAGAAGTAGCACAGAGCTCCAGTGTCATCAAAAAGATAGACACATCGGAAAAATCATCATCTGAGGCGTCCGTTATTAAAAAGGCGGACGCGGTAGAATCGCCTCGATCGGCCAAGAAAGACATGGTCGCGAAAACTCCAGAACAGCCTCAAGTCAGTGAGGACAAAAAGGATTTGTCAGAAAAAGTAGAAAAAGCCTTAGGTCCTGACACAGACAAACCACAGCAGGATGACGAAGCCAAAAGGACAGAGGAGGCTTCTGATTGTCAAGAAAAAACGTCCAGCAATGCTGACAAAACCGTCGCAGAACCTGATGCAAATCAGGAACAGGCGCTGAAGGATCAGCCTGAAAAATTGGAGGCAAAGCCGCTCGCATTGAAGGTCACCAAGGATGAAAGACAGAAGGACTCTAAAAGCGATAAAACATCAGAGAAAGACCCACCTGAGAAATTAAAATCCGGTGATCATCCGGTTGAAACCGAGCAGTCGGAGGACACGAGCGAGAGCAAAGAAACCAGCCAGCCGACAGAGGAGGCTGCCAAAAGCGAAGAAGACGGGTCCAAGAAAGAGGTGACGGAAAAAGTCACCAAGGATGAAAGACAGAAGGACTCTAAAAGCGATAAAACATCGGAGAAAGACCCACCTGAGAAATTGAAATCCGGTGATCATCCGGTTGAAACCGAGCTGTCGGAGGACACGAGCGAGAGCAAAGAAACCAGCCAGCCGACAGAGGAGGCTGCCAAAAGCGAAGAAGACGGGTCCAAGAAAGAGGTGACGGAAAACGGCGACGAAGCTCGGTCGAACGCTAAAGAGAAGGTTGTCCGTCGGAAAGGCAGAACTCTTGCCCAACGCCGTAAGGCCAAACTCCAACTGGAGGAGAGACGGGGCGACTCGGGGTCCGACACTAATGCGGGCGGGAGGTCGCTGAGACGATCACCGAGGATCTCCAGATCCACGCTTAAGGCGGAGGAGATCCAGGACACAAGGCCGGAGAAGTCTCAGGCCGAGACAGAGAAAGAAGATGAAGAGGAAGAAGAAGAGGAGGAGGAGGAGGAGGAGGAGCAGATCGTTGAAAAGAAGCCCAGAGAGAAAAAGGTGTCTCAGGAGGGTCAATCCAAACCAAAGGTGTGTTTACCTCACAAGATCTCACCTACATGTTTCACTCATTAAATTCCATCTGTCTTTTTTTTATTTTCCCCTTTGATCCTCAGGCGCGCAAACGACGGAAGACGCGCTGGTCCAACGTGCGCACCCGACACAAAAGGAAAGGCTCGGGAGACGAGGATGACGAAGATGGCGACAGCGACGAGGAGTCCAGCGAGTATGTGGAAAGCGAAGAGGACGACAGTGACGAGGACTACAAGGTGGAGCGGAGCCGGCGGGGACCCCGACGCCGCTACGAACGACGAAGGACAGACTCCTCCACGTCCTCGGACGACGACCTTCCGCCCAACGAAGACCCGTGCAAACACTGCGGTCTTCCCAATCACCCCGAGCTGGTGAGTAGATGTTTTATCACAACATGTCTTTGTGGGCAAAATAAAGTGCACTACTTGGTTGCAAACAATAGAGGCGCTGTTGATGTAAGTCTGTCATTTGTCTTTCCCAGATCTTACTGTGCGATTCGTGCGACAGCGGCTACCACACGGCCTGCCTGAGGCCGCCACTCATGATCATCCCCGACGGCGAATGGTTCTGCTCGCCCTGCCAGCATGTACGTGCTGATTGTTCCTCAACGTGTGTGTCTCCAGAGAGCCGCCATCTTGTGCTAAACCAGTGCCGTCCAAAGTTTAATATTGAAAAGTCAAAGTATGCAGAGGCCATTTAAAAAAAAAAAAAGAAGCTAAAATTAGATATTATATATTTATAAAGACAAAACTTGACGTCAGTTTTGTGTTAAAGGTGACAAGATGGACTATTATTAGTTATTACAGGGGTGTCCGGAGTGCGGCCTGCGATTTTTGATGGCCCGCAACACATTTTTACAACCGTAAAAATGTAAGGAAAAACAGGGACGTAAACAAATGAGAATGTAAATGTACGAACTCATGTTCACGTCATCATCTTTTTGCTCTTTTCACCACTGCACTATTGTTTTATTAGCCTTGCACATATACCGGTAGTTATTGTTTACATTGTATAAAGAGAGCACAGTCTACCAAGTCAAATTCATTGTGTGTTAAACATACTTGGCCAATAAAACTGATTCCTAGGAAAAAAGGATATTTTGATACTAATAACTAGGGGTGTAACGGTACACAAAAATTTTGGTACGGTACGTACCTCGGTTTAGAGGTCACGGTTCGGTTAATTTTCAGTACAGTAAGAAAACAACAAAATATAAAATTTTTGGTTATTTATTTACCAAATTTGTAAACAATGGCTTTATCCTTTTAACATCGGGATCACTATAATAATTCTGCCCACGTTAATCAACATTAAACTGCCTCAAGTTGTTGCTCAGATTAAATAAAATGACAAAACTTTTCTTCCACATATAAAAAGTGCAACGATAAACAGTTTCAAGTCAACTCATCATGCTTAATTTATTGCAGCATTTGGGAAGCCTGTAGTTGATTTTTATTATGTAAATGTTATATTTTTATCAACATGTGATAGCAGGGACCCTGCCATTCAAAACTAGGCTGCTACATTGCTAATGATTAATCTAACTATAGCTGAAAAAATAGTACAATAGAAATAGGAGAGACTATTCATCCCTGAAAACCATGGAGTTCAAGTGAAATAACAGAAAGACAAGGCTTTGCTGTCCCTAACACACACACACACACACACCGCAAAATGAGCTAACGTTACGCTAAAAGCTAATTAGCCTTCACCTCAAGCCAGGACTGCGAGCGAGCTGAGCTGCAGTTTAAGTTTCTAGAACGTCAACGGGCTCATAGTGATGTTACTAGTAGTTGACTGGGAGGTGCTTATTATAATTTGGGGAGAGTACGCTGCCTTATGCTCACCTGCTAAACACCTATCTGCTCGACGCTGAAGCATTGACTACATGCGCTCTGAATACGCACTACTGATTGGCTGTTACCGCTCTGAATACGCACTGCTGATTGGCTGTTACCGCTTTGTATGTAACCAATCAGATGGTTGTGTGGGTGGGACAATGCTGGGTGCTGAGACAGAGGCAGAAGAAGCAAAGCAGCTTGTTAAGACTTTAGCTTAGAAACTCGTTCGGTACACCCCCGTACCGAACCGAAACCCCCGTACCGAAACGATTCAATACAAATACACGTACCGTTACACCCCTACTAATAACACGATTTCTAAATTAGAACACAAAGCTGACCCTAAGTTGTGATGTACAAAGTCTGTTTATGGCATTTTTTATTTTTTTTTTGACAAAAAAAAATTGGCCCCGCATACTTTGATTTTTAATAGTTTGGACACCCTTGAGTTATTAGTATTATATTTTGCTCATTACATTTTGTCTTTTTTTTCTTCAATTTTACTTAGTTTTTTTCCTGGCAAATATGTTGCGTGCCACACTTTGGACACCCCTTTGCTAAACCATGAACACCGTGCTCTTCTCTCTGTAGAAAAAGCTCTGTGACCAACTAGAAGAGCAGCTGCTCAACCTTGACGCTGCCTTGAAGAAAAAAGAGCGGGCGGACCGAAGGTGAGGCTTTCTTTTGCGGGCTGCCATATTGGATTGTCACTGACGTCGTAGTCGCCTTGTGTTTTTCCCCAGGAAAGAGCGTCTCATTTATGTCGGAATCAGTCTGGAAAACATCATCACACCTGTGAGTATGCAGAGGCAGCGCGCAGTTTTTTTTTTATACACTTTTCTAACTTTATCTCTTGCCGTCAGGCGGAGAAGGAGGACGAGAAGCCAGAGATGATCGTCAAAGAGAAGAAGAAAGACTCGAAGCGAAGCAAGAGCTGGGGTCGAAGGTCAACCAGGGCCAAGAAATCCATCAGCTACAGGTAAGAGCGCTCACTCCCTCGCTGACCGGTAACCCATTAGCGCATGAATGCTAATCCCGCATGCTCACTTGACAGATTCGACGAGTTTGACGAGGCCATCGAGGAGGCCATCGAAGAAGACATCAAAGAAGCAGAAGGAGGAGGTGAGCTCTCCCTCTGACAAAAATAAATCCAAGCAAAAGTTAACTTTCAAAGCAGAACGCAAAGCTGGTTGCCAAACAACTCTGCCATACACTATTTTTACTAAACTTACAGGATTTTAAATCAACCGAATCTATAAAAAATATGGGCGCGATTTCTAACTCTGAGCTGACTTTCATCTCACATGTTGAAAATACCGTATTTTTCGGATTATAAATCGCTTTTTTTTTCATAGTTTGGCCGGGGGTGCGAATTATACTCTGGAGCGATTTATGTGTGAAATTATTAACACATTACCGTAAAATATCAAATAATATTATTTAAAAGCAACACCGAGGAAGAAGATTTCATCGGATTTAGCGATTAGGAGTGACAGATTGTTTGGTAAACGTATAGCATGTTCTATATGTTATAGTTATTTGAATGACTCTTAACATAATATGTTACGTTAACATACCAGGCACGTTCTCAGTTGGTTATTTATGCCTCATATAACGTACATTTATTCAACCTGTGGTTCACTATTCTTTATTTATTTTAAATTGCCTTTCAAATGTCTATTCTTGGTGTTGGGTTTTATCAAATAAATTTCCCCAAAAAATGCGATTTATACTCTAGTGCGACTTGTATATGTTTTTTTCCTTCTTTATTATGCATTTTCGGCCGGTGCGATTTATACTCCGGAGATTATAATCTGAAAAATACGGTAAGATTTTTATCATTTTAAGCACATAGCCAGTGTCTGCCCGTTTAAAAGTTAAAGTTCCAATGATTGTCACACACACACTAGGTGTGGTGAAATTTCTCTTCTGCATTTGACCCATCCCCATGTTCACCCCCTGGGAGGTGAGGGGAGCAGTGAGCAGCAGCGTGCGCCGTTCTCGGGAATCATTTGGTGATTTAACCCCCAATTCCAACCATTGGTGCTGAGTGCCAAGCAGGGAGGCAATGGGTCCCATTTTTTGTAGTCTTTGGTATGACTCGGCCGGGGTTTGAACTCACAACCTCCCAGTCTCAGGGTGGACACTTCTCTTTCAGGCCAACGCGGAGGTGCTAATGCATGCTTTTATTCCCTGTTGTTTAGACTATTGTAAAGCCCGGCTCTACGGTCTTCCCAAAAAGAATATCAGAAGTCTACAATTATTATAAAACTTAGCTGCACACGTGCTGACGAGAACCAGAGGGCGCATTACACAAGTTTTAAAAATCGCTGGATATGCTCCTCGTCAGCTTCAAGGTCGATTTTAAAGTTCTATTGTTTTCAAATGTCTTAATGGACCTAACCTGCTTTTACCGTATCAACTAGAGGTGAGAATTTTAAGATTATGATTCAGGAGCTACAATATGATTAAAAATCGATTATTGATGCACCTTAAATGTATGTATATTAATCCAGTTTTACATTTATTTTCGTTTGACTAAATAAGCGTTTATCAACAGCAACTTCTAAAAACAGTGCATTTGTAATAGGAAACAGTTAAATTAGTTCCTATCACATTTATTAAATTAATGGAAATGTGTGCATAACTGGAACATATATGCCCTAAAATAAAGGAGCTGCTCGGATCTTTTGGTGAGGTGGCTCACTGCAGTCAGCCAAATTTGACAACTGTCTGCATTACTTTATTTACAATAAATATATTGATTATTGATGTTTATATAAGTTTTTATTATCGTCCTTGTCCGAATTGCGATGCATCTAAATATAGATTATTTCCTCCACCTCTAATATCAACCCTCGCGGATCCTGAGATCCTCTTGCACTGGTCTTTATGTTTACCAAATACCAGAACAAAGACCTATGTTGAGGCGTCATTTAGCCACTATTGCCCCCACCTATGGAACAACCTGCCAGAGAGCCTCAGGACTGCAGAGATCGTTGAAATATATTAAAAAAATGGCTAAAGACACCTTTTTAATAAGACTTTTTGTTAATCATGTTAAACTCTTCTTAGGTTTTTAATTAGTTGTACTTTTATTGCGTTATGTTCTATCGTATTTATTGCTATATTACTACTATTATTTTCTCAGTCTTATGTTTTTTAATAAAGCAGTACCAAGTAACTTTTCAACCTTCATAAAATATTTTCATAACTTTGACTTAGAACTTTTGAATGACACCTGAGGAGGTCTGTATCGCTTTCACTGGCCCTAAACAACTTTGAAGAGGGTGACAGGAACCCTGCCACACACAAAACTACAAATGTACAAACTGCTTTACGGCATACTTCACTACCCTTTTCCCCATTTGTTAAAAAAAACAGAAGTCGACGACTACGCCTACGTGCAAATATTGCTATCATGGCTGAAGCTGCAAAGCAACAATAAAAAAACTAAAGTTTTGTCTGAGGACACACAAAAAAAGATAAAGGGAGGCTACCCGGATAAAAAGACAGTCAAGGATCAAAATGTGCCCGGCTTTCACTCGCTGGCGTGAGCTCAAAGACGAGGAGGAATTTCAGACCAATGCTGCCTTGACTCTGTTCCTTCTGGACTAGTAAGTAATTTTCGATGATCAAATCAAAATGAATGCTAATGTTAGCTATGGGAAATGTGTGTGGTAGCAATAAATAGCCACCAGCTTGATAGGTCGAAGTTCCACACTGACACGACGAGCCACGCAACAAGCTCAAAAGTACTGCATGAAGAAAAAACAATGCAATGACTGCAAACTGTTTGGGTAAAATATGTAGTTTCCTACTGTGGAAAGATCAATCACACTCAATCATTGTGGTATTATCGTGTCAGTTTGTATGTACGTGACGGTATTTTCTGATGATTTATGCGCTGGTCCTCATGGGTAATGTGGTCACTACAGCTTTGGTCCACTGGTTCCGCCAAAATCTACCAAAACTAAAAGTTCTTAAGTAGGGCTTTAACTTATCATGTATTATTTGTATTTTATTTTATGTTTCACACTATTTTAAAAGGTGCTAATTTGAGTTATTCTCCAGTGTGGATGCCTCATAGGTGGCGTTTTTCCTCACTCTTCAGTGCCACGCCATGTTTTGTTTGCTATTGTCAATAGAACCAAGTACATGCGCACGCATTTGTGCTTTGTGTGTGTTTTCTTCTTTTTTTAAATTTGCGTACAGTACTTTGTGTTTACCACTTGCCTGTGTATGAAAAGTGCTACATGAATAAAATTAGATTTGATTTGATTCAAACTTGAAAACAATACTGTGGAACCTCGATTTATGAACTTATTTATTCTTGAACAGTGCTCTTGAATAGAAAAGTTTGTATAGTAAAGCAAATTTCTTTATAAGAAGCAATGTAAACACTACACTATTGACAATAACAAAACAAAACATTGCACTGAGGATTTGAGGAAAAACACCACCTATAGGTGTCCACACTGGAGAATAACTAAAATGAACACCATCTAAAAAAAAGTGTGAACTGTATGAGAAAACAAAATATAATGTAAATAATACATTAATAAGTTAATTTAAAAAATAATAGTGGTAGTGATATAAATCAATAAGACTAGAAAATAACAATAAAATCATCACACTTTCCTCTTGCCACCGTTACCCCTTTGTACTGTAATATATTGCTATTATATCAACATACACATAAAAATGAAGGATAAAGTTGGTAAAAGCAATCATAGACCCATTCATATCCTTTTGCAAATGAGGAAATGACCAAGTGTCCTTCTCTCGATATCGCTTGACAGGAGCCGGCCGTGGTAAAGACATGGCCAACATCACGGGGAACCGAGGCAAGGACATGGCCACCATCATCCAGTCGGAAGAGGCCAAGGAAAATGGCCAACCGCCATGCCCCAGCGCCGGGCAGCGCAAGAAAAAGCGGAGGCGTCTCAACGACCTGGACAGCGACAGCACGGTGGACGAGGAGGAGAGCGAAGACGAGTTTTGCCTCAGCGAAAGGTAGCCGAGAGACTGTCAGGTTCAAACACTGATGACATCTATTAAACAAGACAAGAAGCAAGGAATTAAACAGACAGAATTCAATTTAGCTCAATTGAGGAGAAACGCGTAGACACTGTACCCTTCTACAGTGTCGTCCCACGCTCTGACAAAAGATTGTACGCCTCCACTTTTATTTGGACTTTCCCTGATTACATGGCAACAGCTGTTTCTAAGGGAGGGGGGGTCGTAAACAGCCGCTGCCTTGTTCACAAAACAGTTCAAAGAAAAGGTCGTAAAACAGTTAAAAGAAAAGGTCCCTGGAGCTTGCGTCAGGTCCTGCTTTCTCTCCGCTTTGTAGCTCTCGGGTCAAGACAAAATCTTCCTGTGGATTACAATAGAAGAAAGAAACCCACATCCTCATGTCGTTCCCCATCCTACACAGTGAAGTTTTATAAGCCTTTTGCTTTGTAGGACCAAAGACAGATTTTGTCCTCTCGCAGGGCGAGCTGAACTCAATGAAACACAAAGTTTTGTTAAAGTTAAGTTAAAGTTAAAGTACCAATGATTGTCACGATAACTTAGATACAATTATTCTGACAGAGACCTACCAGGGCGCCTGAAGACTCAACTCTTAACACGTTTTTCTGGTGTGTCGGTAGCTCCGAGGAGGAGTTTGTGGTGACCGACAACGAGGCGGAAGCCGAGACGGACGCGGACTCCAACGCTAGCAGCAGCGGCAAACGTCGCACGGCCAACTCCCGCAGCAGGAACACGCTGAAGCGACGACGAAGCTCTCGAAAGCGGCGGCGACCCAAAGGCTACTCTGACGACGAGGAAGTGGAAACAGACGAGGACGTGGACGAAGAGGAAATAGGTGTGTTGCTTTACGGCCCTTTTGGGAGTGTTCACTTTCTTAAAGGTCCCATATTGTAGTTTTTTTAATGTAATAAAATATAATATCTCAATCTAGTATTTTGGCAAGTCTCTGAGGTTCACAATAGCCTTTTGGAACGGAAGTGTTTGGTCCAAAATCTAATGGAAAATTACAACTTTTAACTGGGCACACGCATATTTATTAATAAGCTTTGCTTGTCTTTGACAGAGTCTGTCTCTCCAAGAAGCACCATTGTGTACCTACTCCATTGTTTACATACACTATGTAACTTTGCACTTGTCCCAACGTGTCCTATATCACAGACAACTATGTAACATGAAGGAATGGGACAGGAGGACACAAACTTTAGCAACACTGGCATAGCTATGTGAACTACATGCTAACACTACAAACACCATAGACATCTTATAAGTAGACGTAGCATTGGCTGCTCTGACGCGAGAAATTCGGCCGCCATCTTGAAGTGGTGATGAGGAGCAGCCTAAACTGACAGTTGACAGGTAGAAAACAAAGAGCCCGGGCTGGTGTTCAGCGCCTTCCTGCTCAAATGAGCGGACTGTTGAAAATAGGAATCGGGGGATTACTTTTCACAAGTAAGATTTATCATTAAAGTACTATTGGTTGTATTTTGTGAAAAGGATATTACCACAGAGTTGAGAAGGAGCAAAGATCTTCAATAGTACTGAAATCGTAGCCGCTAGCAAACAAGAGCATGACCATAATAGAACTGCTTGTCAATGAAATTAATTAAATTTAAAAATGTCATACTTGAATAACATAAAGTTGAAATAAATGATGAAGATAAAGATTGTAAAAGCCAACAGGGGTAAAAGTTAGGACCACAGTCCAGATTGTGTGGGGGTGGGGTAATATATGTTAGCTAACTAGACAATCAGATGGACAGTGGCTATACAGTATTATACAAGTCTAAATTTAGTCTAGCTTTCCAACCCAATTTTTATGTAGGATACACGCATGTATATATAACCTAATCATATTGTTTCTTGAATTTAAAAATAGCTGACCGTTTCCCCCCCCCCCTCTCTGGGATTATATTCCCAGTTTTGATCTCGGACGTCTGGTCACTTATAGCATATAAGAATATTCTTATTACTGTTAAGCAAACTATGAATAATAAAACACCCCAAAACATGTGTCCTTTATCATAGCTACACATATGACAAAAAAACGTGTGAAAATCAGTGGTATTCAGTGAGGTAAGATTAATTAAATGCGCTGACAGTTTCTGCCAAATGAATTGCACTGAGTGGAGCGGATCACCACTCCAAGATGGTAGCCCCGCGTCTCGTCAGCGCCAGCAGGCAGTAGCAGTCGATGCTGCGTCTACTTTAATTATGTCTATGACACACACAGCAACATCACGCTAGGTTAGCATAGAGCAGTGGTTCTCAAACTTTTTTCACCAAGTACCACCTCAGAAAACACTTGGCTCTCCAAGTACCGCTGTAATGACAAACATTAAAATACAGTAGTCTAGTAGACCTAAGTATTCATTAATAATAAGGCAGAGGTATTATTTAACAAATATATTTAATATTTTTGGCCACTGTAACATTACACACAGTTCGAACAGTAACACTGTGTTTGATAATATAGGAAAATAAAACACTGTACTTTAATCACTTGATTATACAGTACACTACCACAGTTTGAGAATCGCTGACAGTATATGCTGAAGGACGAAAACAAAATGATTAAACTTACATCTCTCATTTATGTAGCTAATAGAAGGATAGCTGGAAATCTTAATTTAAGATGTGTAGCGAAGCCTGCACTTAGTGGAGTTAGGTAGATTTTTCCTATGTTCAGTGTTCGTAACAGGCTCTCAGGACACAATGCTGTTACATAGTTTTTTGTTTTTTTTAAAGGTCGATTTTGCTTATCATCTTTTAACTTTGTGCCTTCAGCGACCGAAGGCTCCAGCGAGTATAGCGACAGCGATCTGGACATGAGTCGGCGGCGGTCGCGGCGGAGTCGAAAGGCACAGGTGAATTACGCAGAAACGTCCGAGTCCGAAGGCTCTCAGGCCGAAACCAACCGGGACAAAACGAAACCCAGACGCCGCCTGAACAGCTCGGACAGCGAAGGTAAGAGTCATCCAGAAACCACACAACTATTCTGGACATGTCTTAAAGAGGAACTACACTTTTTGGGGATTTTTGCCCATCATTCATAGTCATTTTTATGCATTCTAATTCGTAAAATATGGCAAGTACGAGGTGGCTGACAAAGCAACTAATTGGAAAAATCTATTGCGCCCATAAATCCCACTAAAAAACATCCAAAAACGCTAACAATACTCCATTTACATCTCGTGACCTGAATATTAACCAAATATTAATGATATTGAGGTTGGGGGATTCCTATGAATCCAGCAGAGGGCGCTGTCTCTCACTCACTCATGTTTTTATGCAGGAAGCTGCTTTGACAAGACATGATGTTGTGTGACAGCACATTTTGCAAGTACAATTTTATATATAACTTGATTTAAAACTGTAAAAGGCATATTATAGGGTCAGTGTTCCCCCAGGATTGTATTTGTGGCGGCAGGTTATTGAGGCCAATAGGTGTCGCGAAAAAACAATTACCAATCTACTTCAATTTAAAGACAACGTAAGTCCATTCCAGATGGTTAATAATAAATAGGTTAGTGTTTTTATATATACCGTATTTTCTGGACCATAGGCCGCACCGGATTAAAAGGCGCACTGCCGATGGGCTGGTCTATTCAGGTCTTTTTTTCAAACAAAAGGCGCATTAAAGGCCTACTGAAATGAATTTTTTTATTCAAACGGGGATAGCAGATCTATTCTATGTGTCATACTTGATCATTTCGCGATATTGCCATATTTTTTCTGAAAGGATTTAGTATAGAACAACGACGATAAAGATCGCAACTTTTGGTATCTGATAAAAAAAGGCTTTCCCCTACCGGAAGTAGCGTGACGTAGTCAATTGAACATATACGCAAAGTTCCCTATTGTTTACAATGATGGCCGCATGAAGTGAGAGAGATTCGGACTGAGAAAGCGACAATTTCCCCATTAATTTGAGCGAGGATGAAAGATTTGTGGATGAGTAAAGTGCAAGTGAAGGACTAGTGGGGAGTTGAAGCTATTCAGATAGGGAAGATGCTGTGAGAGGCGGGGGTGACCTGATATTCAGCTGGGAATGACTACAACAGTAAATAAACACAAGACATATATATACTCTATTAGCCACAACACAACCAGGCTTATATTTAATATGCCACAAATTAATCCTGCATAAAAACACCTAGGTGTTTGTTATGCTAGCTCCTAGCTCCTATGCTAGCTCCTAGCTCCATATAAGCCGCC
The DNA here is from genome assembly GCF_033978785.1 of Entelurus aequoreus. Taxonomy (NCBI): domain Eukaryota; kingdom Metazoa; phylum Chordata; class Actinopteri; order Syngnathiformes; family Syngnathidae; genus Entelurus; species Entelurus aequoreus. The sequence goes on from NC_084735.1 coordinate 80,080,992, forward strand.
AATCCAATTCAAACACCTGCACAACACACACAATCACTCAGCCCAAAAGACCGTTCACCTAACCCAAGGTTCATAAAGCTTATATATTTAAACAAAGTAACGTACGTGACGCGCACGTACTGGCAAGCGGTCAAATGTTTGGAAGCGCAGCTGCTACTCACGGTACCTGATATTCAGCTGGGAATGACTAAAGCAGTAAATAAACACAAGACATATATATACTCTATTAGCCACAACACAACCAGGCTTATATTTAATATGCCACAAATTAATCCTGCATAAAAACACCTAGGTGTTTGTTATGCTAGCTCCTAGCTCCTGAATGCTGGTCAACGCAACACTCCATAGAAAACGCCAATACAATTCAAACACCTGATCAACACACACAATCACTCAGCCCAAAAGACCGTTCACCTAACCCAAGGTTCATAAAGCTTATATATTTACCCAAAGTTACGTACGTGACACGCACGTACGGGCAAGCGATCAAATGTTTGGAAGCCAAAGCTTGCATACTCACGGTAGCACGTCTGCGTCTTTGTCATCCAAATCAAAGTAATCCTGGTAAGAGTCTGTGTTGTCCCAGTTCTCTACAGGCGTCTGTGTATCGAAGTCAAAAGTCCTCCTGGTTAGAGTCTCTGTTATCCGATTTCTTCCATCTTGACTGCATCTTTCGGGAATGTAAACAATGAAACACCGGCTGTGTTGTGTTGCTGCTGACTTCCTTCGCAAAATATGTCCGCTTTGCACCGAGAACTTTCTTCTTTGCTTGCTCAGCTTCTTTTTCCATAATGCAATGAACATGATTGCAACAGATTCACGAACACAGATGTCCAGAATACTGTGGAATTATGAAATGAAAACAGAGCTTTTTCGTATTGGCTTCAATGTGGAAGGCATACCCGTGTTCCCCGGGCCACGTCACGCGCATACGTCATCCTCAGAGGCGTTTCGAACCGGAAGTTTAGCGGCAAATTTAAAATGTCACTTTATAAGTTAACCCGGCCGTATTGGCATGTGTTATAATGTTAAGATTTCATCATTGATATATAAACTATCAGACTGCGTGGTCGGTAGCAGTGGCTTTCAGTAGGCCTTTAAAGGAGTCACATTATGATTTTTTTTCTGTATTTAAAACATTTCCTTGTGGTCTACATAAAATGTAATGGTGGTTCTATGGTCAAAATGTTGCATAGATTGTTTTACAGATCATCTTCAAGTCGCTTTCTGACCGTCGCTTCAGAATGCGCCGTTTTGTGGGCGGTCTTATTTACGTGGATCACCTTCGTCAGCGTCTTGTCCCCGTCATCTTTGTTGTAGCGTGCAAGGACGGGAGGGGAAGAAGTGTCAAAAGATGGAGCTAACTGTTTAAATGACATTCAGACTTTACTTCAATCAATAACGGAGCGGCATCTCCTCATCCGTGGCTCACTAGTGCAACAACAACGCCGGAAATGTGTCCCGTGAAAAAACATCTGACCGGAACTCTCTAATAACTAAAGTTCTTTGGGTGAATAATGTAAACTCACTACACCGCTATGTTTTAGCGCTTCCATAGTGAGATATAAGTTAGAACTTTACACTACTTTATATTACAAATGGCAACAGCAGAGGATGAATGTCCCAGAACAAGAAGATGGTAAAAAAGAAGAAGCTTATGGACTACGGCATCAGCACGGACTACATTGGTGCACGTACGCAAATTTTCAGGACTTAATGCAGACAGATCTCAAATACTAATCAGAAAGATAAGAAAAGTTGGTTTTGCATAATATTGCGAAACAAAACGCCAGATAATATGTCTGCTAATGGGTGCCATTTTGCGGTCCTTATACACACACCATAGTAATACTTGTATCTCTGACTACGGTAGCCGTAATGGGACGACGATCCATCAAGCGGTGCGGCTTCAAAATCGTACTAAAACATTTTGACATATTTTTGAGTGCCGTGTGTAATGTTCTTTATTTTCAATGGAACATTTCAAGTTTTAGTGTTGTTTACTGGCGTCATATTGCAGTCTACACATATCTCTTATGTGTGACTACCATCTACTGGTCACACTTATCATTACACCATGTACCAAATAAAATTGCTTTGAGGTCGGTAAGCACAACCAGAATTACTCCGTACCGGGTTATAAGGCGCACGGTCGATTTTTGAGAAAATTCAAAGATTTTAAGTGCGCCTTATAGTCTGAAAAATACGGTATTTGTTTGTCGTTAGTCGTGTATCTACGTTATTGACAAGGAACTTTGTTATTTGAGTGTTTCTACTGCAGCTTGCATGAGGCTTGAATTATTAGCGCCGCCTGCTGGTTGGTGCTAAGAACTGACATCCGTGAAGAGTCCATAGCAGTCAAGACATGTTCTAAGAACTGTTACATGATTTGAAAGATCTGTTTGGTTGTGTGTTCCAGCGAGCTTCTCCCAAGACTCTGAGGAGGGCTCCAAGGATCAGTTAGCGAAGAAGAAAGGCGACTCCTCGGAAGAAGAGTCCCGGCAGCGGCGCCGGCGCCTCGCCCTCAAGCGCAGGAGAGCCTCGGAGGAGGAGGACTCTGACAACACCTCGGACGAGTCGTCCGAGGAGGACCGGCCCGTCCGTAAGCGGGTAAACCGCATCGATTCGGACGACGACGAAGAGGAGGAATCCGAGAAACCAAAGGAGAAGAACGCCGCCGAGGAGGGCGCTGGCGTCACGGCGAAGGGAACAAACACATCGGACTCCAACGCGGCCGAGCCGACGCCAACGCCAACGCCTCCGCCGCCCGCCAACGGACAGACCAAGAGCGTGGAGGGCGTGATCAGCCGGAACGGCCAGGAGGGGGCGGCACAGGAAGAGGACGAAGATGACCTCTTGGGCGTCACGGACCTGGTGGACTATGTCTGCAATAACGAAGACTTGTAAAAAAAAAAAAGATGGTGTAATATTTCTTTACATTTTTGTGCTATTGTATTTTTATATTCATTAACTTTATTGTTTTATAAATGTTTCTCCGCAACACTTCCTGTTTGGACATTAGAGAAAGGTCTCTCTTCATGCAGAGATCCCAGACAATGGCAGAAGATCTGGCATTAGGTCGCCTTTTTACGCAGCAGCCAGCAATGCAGGATTATTGCTGTTGGAAATAAACCCAATCCCTTTCACACAGGCAGCCTTTATGTCACGGCGCCTTCAAAAGGCTGAGCGCTGCTCCCCGAGTTCACACAGGAAGATGAAAAATGGCGGTTAGTGAGGTACTTCATTCCAGCCTGGGTGAGGCGTAATAAATACACTTCCCTTATTTTCTACGCCCAGTCTAGAAGTTAGCCCGTGCGTCCTCAAGGGGTGTAAGTAAATCTTTGGGCACCCAATGATCCGATTCACTTCTCAATTCAAACCAATTCTGGCAATGTATTTATTGGTATAGTTCTAATGAAACGTTGTCAAAACAGGTTAGAAAAGCTCTGGTTGAAAAATCGGTTCAATCAGTTTTTGAGTCAGAATCGGGATGAATCAGAATCACAATCCGGATGTGAATTGATCTTGTTTTGTTATGCCATTTTTCATATTGTACACATTTTAACTGCCATTTGTGTTCCTACGTTTTGGGGGAAAGGGAGCAAAGACAAACCCTAATAACAGTATCTAGTCGGGACTTTTATACATACAGTATATATATAATGTATTTTTTTGTATATCTAAATGTTGATTGGTTGTGGTGTCTCTAAGCAACTGTAAAGAGTGTTATTTTCTTTGTACGTTCATAAAAAAGGGTCCGTTTTTATGATCTTGTCTTCCCGTACACAATAGATACATTTTTTTTAAAGTCAAGATTGTAAAAATGTGTGTGTAGTTATTTGTAATATATCTATAGAGGCATTTTTAATTCCAATACCACACGGCAGTTCTTCCTATTGGATTGCATGAGTTTTTATCCTAGGGTATTATGAATTTTCCAACAAAAGACAACAAATGTTAGCATGTGACCTGTTTTATTGTTAGACAATAAAACAGGAAGGGGAGGGGCTTGGCATACAGTAGGACCACTGAAGCTTGTTTCTATTTACCATGTAAGGCTGGCCAAAAACATACAAAAAAAAAAAATGTTCAGAGCTGCATGGTCTGGTGCCAGTGAACAGTATATTACGTTTTTCTCTCGTTACCTCATGAATTTAGGAGGAACAGCGCCCCTAAATCCTTCCTCCTCTTTTCCCATGCCCTGTGTACAGAGCTTATGACCCCGTTATTTGTTTACTGTTATTTCTTATGATCTTGTACATTTGTCATAATAAAAGTGCTTTCAAGCCTCAAACAAAATTGAGGTTTTTATTTTACACTGGCTTCGTCTCTCCCACACCCAATAGTTACGTTGTGTAAATGGTAAATAAAAACTGAATACGATGATTTGGAAATCCTTTTCAACTAATATTCAATTGAATAGACTGCAGAGACAAGATATTTAATGTTTGAACTGAAAAACTTACTCATTAACTTAGAATTTAATGGCAGCAACACGTTGCAAAAAAGTTGTCACAGGGGCATTTTTACCACTGTGTTACATGGCCTTTCCTTTTAACAACACTCAGTAAACGTTTGGGAACCGAGGAGACCAATTTTTGAAGCTTTTCAAGTGGGATTCTTTCCCATTCTTGCTTGATGTACAACTTAAGTTGTTCAACAGTCCGGGGGTCTCTGTTGTGGTATTTTAGGCTTCATAATGTGCCACACATTTTCAATGGGAGACAGGTCTGGACTACAGGCAGGCCAGTCTAGTACCCGCACTCTTTTACTATGAAGCCACACTGTTGTAACACGTGGCTTGCTGAAATAAGCAGGGGCGTCCGTGAAAAAGACGTTGCTTGGTTGGCAACATATGTTGCTTCAAAACCTGTATGTACCTTGCAGCATTAATGGCGCCTTCACAGATGTGTAAGTTACCCATGTCTTGGGCACTAATACACCCCCATACCATCACAGATGCTGGCTTTTCAACTTTGCGCCTATAACAGTCCGGATGGTTCTTTTCCTCTTTGGTCCGGAGGACACGACGTCCACAGTTTCCAAAAACTATTTGAAATGTGGACTCGTCAGACCACAGAACACTTTTCCACTTTGCATCAGTCCATCTTAGATGGGCGTTTCTGGGTGTTGTTGATAAATGGCTTTCGCTTTGCACAGTAGAGTTTTAACTTGCACTTACAGATGTAGCGACAAACTGTAGTTACTGCCAGAGGTTTTCTGAAGTGTTCCTGAGCCCATGTGGTGATATCCTTTACACGCTGATGTCGGTTTTTGATAATTACCGCCTGAAAGATCAAAGGTCACGGGCATTCAATGTTGGTTTTCAGCCTTGCCGCTTATGTGCAGTGATTTCTCCAGATTCTCTGAACCTTTTGATAAAATGATGGACCGCAGATGGTGAAATCCCTAAATTCCTTGCAAAAGCTTGTTGAGAAATGTTCTTAAACTGTTCGACAATTTGCTCACGCATTTCTTCACAAAGTGTTGACCCTCGCTTTTCATGGAAGCTGCTTTTATACCCAATCATGGCATCCACCTGTTCCCAATTAGCCTGTTCACCTGTGGGATGTTCCAAATAAGTGTTTGATGAGCATTCCTCAACTTTCTCAGTCTTTTTTGCCACTTGTGCCAGCTATTTTGAAACATGCTGCAGGCATCAAATTCCAAATGAGCTAATATTTGCCAAAAATAACAACGTTTACCAGTTCGAACGTTAAGTATCTTGTCTTTGCAGTCTATTCAATTGAATATAAGTTGAAAAGGATTTGCAAATCATTGTATTCTGTTTTTATTGACCATTTACACAACGTGCCAACTTCACTGGTTTTGGGTTTTGTGATTATTATCCATTCAATTTGATATAAATTAATTAGTTGAAAAAAATATATTTTTTTAAAAATAAAAATGATCAAAACATCCATTATTTCTTATGAAACAATACAAAATTACGCTCAAGCAGGTCATCTAGTACTGTACGGAATAAAGCTTGTCTCGTACCGAAAATAGCCAAGCCAGCAAGAAGAAGTTAGTGACTGAAGTAATGTTGCTATACAGTTTTATACATCTATATTTAGTACATTTATTTTGTAATTTAATTCAAGCGTGCACTATGTTGTTAAAGGTCGATACATTTTAGTTTGGTACCGGAAATAGTCTTTATCGTATCGTAAAATAGTCTATTTAACAAGGATGTACTCAGTGAACAAAGTTATAATGTTGCTATAGTTTTACACATAAATAATTAATTAATTTAATTTGTTTTTTCATTCAATAGTGCAGTATATTGTTAAATAATCTAATAATAATAATTTATGGGCTTAACCCGAAGCACTGAAGCGCGTTAAAATTAAGTAGGCTGCATTGAAAATAGCGTGTTTATTACTTTGTTGTTGTTTTAATACTTTGTTAAATGTTTGACAATAATAATTTGCATGCACTTATTTTGAAAATATGTTTGTTAAAATATCTATACTATAATGTTATTTAAATTAGGTTTAGGGAAAAAGTTATTATACGACCGGAAATAGTCTCTCTCGTACCGGAAATAGTCTATTGAGCACTTAAGAAGGAATTAGTGAACGACGTTATAATGTTGCGATACAGTTTTTATATGTTTCGTAAATATATATTTGTACTATCATTCAATCGTGCATTTATATTGTCAAACGTCGATACATTTAATTTTACTTTAAGGTTTATTTGAAAGCGCTGAAGCTAGTTGGAATTAAGTCGAGCTGCTTGTTTTAATACCGGAAATAGTCTGGGTCGTTCCAGAAATAGTACATTTAGCAAACAAGAATAATTTAGTGAACGAAGTAATGTTGCGATATATTAGTATGCATCTCTAATCAATACATTAATCTTGTAATTTCACTCAGTCGTACAATATATTATAATGTTGTTAAACAAACGTCGTTAAGTTCGATCTTACTTTGAAGGCTCATCCGGAAGTGGTGCTCTTTCCCCCCAGTAGGCTTTACTGTAGTTGACATGTTAGCCTGTTTCTCTGTTGGACACTCCTAGCTTGGATCTCATTGCTCTGCTGGTTACTTCAAGTCCCCTCAGAAGGAAACCATGGCCGAGCAGGCCGCGGGATCCCCGCCCTCGTCCCGGCATGACGGTAACACCAGCTCTTTTTTGGGTTATGTCGGGAGAACAGTGGTGGTTAACTACCTCCGGAGACAGCATTTGGCGGCCTCTGCATCTTTTTGACAGCGTTAGCATGTTAGCATCCCCGGAGCTACGTGTCACACACGGGCTGTCATCAGATTATAAACTCACGTTGCGGGTGTTTAAATGTGCTTAAATTGTCTATGTGCCATTATCGAGATGAAATAATGTGTGGTATTTCGCTAGAAGGTTACAGACTAGTCTAGAAACGTGTTATAACACAGTGGTTGCAGCTGCTATACCTGTCAATATCATGTTCCATACCTTCTAAGTGTGCAGGAGGTACTTGATGAGCCTTTATAGGTGATTGTTATGTGACCTGCACCTACCAGGAACTAAGTCCACCCCAGCCAGGTGGCCCAAGCAGCGGTGTAGGGGCCATGTTTGGGTCCTGCAGCCTTTTCTTGACAGCTTGTAAACAATCAGTTTTCCACCCATTGTTTGGCTATTTGAGTTTGAGTTGAGTTTGAGTTTGAGTTTATTTCGAACATGCAAGCATACAACATGACACATCAAAATGTCCAGTTTCACTTTTCAACATGTTCGAAAAGGAGTAGGAAGAAGCAGAGCTTATTTAATCCTACCCCTTTTCTTTTACATAACAGTTGCTAAAACCTTCGTTCACTCCCTGTTCCCAATTTATTCACAATAAAAATAAACAAATAAATAATAATTGGTGATATAAGTCGTATTATATATAATGAGATAAGTAAGATTATTTTGAGAATGAAAGAATGGATGGATGGAATAAATCCAGAATGTTTATCATGGTTCTTCTTGTTTGTACTTTGTAAACACTTTAAGTTTGAAGAGTTTCTTGAAGTGGATCATATTAGTACATTGTTTGATTGCTTTGCTTAATCCATTCAATAATTTAATTCCACGTACTGATATACTGAAGGTCTTAAGTGTTGTACGTGCATACAGATGTTTTAAATTACATTTTTCTCTGAGATTATATTTCTCCTCTTTTTTTGAGAAGAATTGTTGTATATTCATGGGTAGAGGTTATAGTTTGCTTTATGTATAATTTTAGCTGTTTGCAAATTCACTATGTCGTGAAATTTCAGTATTTTTGATTCAATAAATAAAGGATTTGTATGTTCTCTATATCCAACAATATGTATTATTCTAACTGATCTTTTTTGTAACACCGTTAATGAATGAAGTGTACTTTTGTAGTTATTTCCCCATATTTCTACACAGGTTTGTGTAGAAATATGGTTGTTGATGTTGTATGATGTTTGCTGTTTGTGCAAAACTCAAAAACAAAATGTTACAATTGCCAAAGACACACAAAACCCCAACTTTTTTGATTGATTGAAACTTTTATTAGTAAATTGCACAGTACAGTACATATTCCGTACAATTGATCACTAAATGGTAACACCCGAATAAGTTTTTCAACTTGTTTAAGTCGGGGTCCACGTTAATCAATTCATGGTAACGTCTGTCTATCTGTGTTGGCCCTGCGATGAAGTGGCGACTTGTTCAGGGTGTACCCTGCCTTCCGCCCGAATGCAGCTGAGATAGGCTCCAGCACCCCCAGCGACCCCGAAAGGGACAAGCGGTAGAAAATGGATGGATGGGATGTATGAGAGAAATGCTGCAAGTTTACAGAACAAAACAAAAGTTAGCCTGCCTGAGAGGTATCCACCTCTAAAGACTCTGGAAGGGTAATATTTGACGTTGTGATGCAACAACGGCCAAGTGTTTAATAAAGACATAAAGTAAAATGTAACTTCTCGTCTGGGCATCCCCGCTCATGTCTTTAAAAGTAAACTGCACTTTTCTTTGGAAATATGCCTATCATTCACAATTAGAGATGTCCGATAATGGCTTTTTTTGCTGATATCTGATATTCCGATATTGTCCAACTCTTAATTACCGATTCCGATATCAACCGATACCGATATAAACAGTCGTGGAATTAACACATTATTATGGCTGATTTTGTTGTAATGCCTCGCTGGATGCATTAAACAATGTAACAAGGTTTTCCAAAATAAATCAACTCAAGTTATGGAAAAAAATGCCAACATGGCACTGCCATATTTATTATTGAGGTCACAAAGTGCTTTTTTTTTTAAAAACATGCCTCAAAACAGCAGCTTGGAATTTGGGACATGCTCTCCCTGAGAGAGCATGAGGAGGTTGAGGTGGGCGGGGTTGGGGTTGAGGTGGGGGGAGGGGGGGTGTATATTGTAGCGTCCCGGAAGCGTTAGTGCTGCAAGGGGTTCTGGGTATTTGTTCTGTTGTGTTTAGAATAGAATAGAATGGACTTTATTGTCATTATATCTGCATATAACGAGATTAAGGACTCCAATTTAAAGGCCTACTGAAACCCACTACTACCGACCACGCAGTCTGATAGTTTATATATCAATGATGAAATCTTAACATTATAACACATGCCAATACGGCCGGGTTAACTTATAAAGTGACATTTTAAATTTGCCGCTAAACTTCCGGTTCGAAACGCCTCTGCGGATGACGTATGCGCGTGACGTAGCCCGGCGAACACGGGTATGCCTTCCACATTGAAGCCGATACGAAAAAGCTCTTTTTCATTTCATAATTCCACAGTATTCTGGACATCTGTGTTCGTGAATCTGTTTCAATCATGTTCATTGCATTATGGAGAAGGAAGCCAAGCAAGCAAAGAAGAAAGTTGTCGGTGCGAAATGGACGTATTTTTCGAACGTAGTCAGCCACAACAGTACACAGCCGGCGCTTCTTTGTTTACATTCCCGAAAGATGCAGTCAAGATGGAAGAACTCGGATAACAGAGACTCTAACCAGGAGGACTTTTGATTTGGATACACAGACGCCTGTAGAGAACTGGGACAACACAGACTCTTACCGGGATTACTTTGATTTGGATGACAAAGACGCAGACGTGCTACTGTGAGTATGCAGCTTTGGCTTTTTTTTGCGTATGTACGTAACTTTTTTAAAATATATAAGCTTTATGAACCTTGGGTTAGGTGAACGGTCTTTTGGGCTGAGTGATTGTGTGTGTTGATCATGTGTTTGAATTGTATTGGCGTGTTCTATGGAGCTAGGAGCTAGCAGAGGAGCTAGGAGCTAGCATAACACGTACCGTACCGTAAGTGCGCGTCACGTACGTAACTTTTTAAAAATATATAAGCTTTATGAACCTTGGGTTAGGTGAACGGTCTTTTGGGCTGAGTGATTGTGTGTGTTGATCAGGTGTTTGAATTGTATTGGCGTGTTCTATGGAGCTAGGAGCTAGCAGAGGAGCTAGGAGCTAGCATAACAAACACGCAGGTGTTATTATGCAGGATTAATTTGTGGCATATTAAATATAAGCCTGGTTGTGTTGTGGCTAATAGAGTATATATATGTCTTGTGTTTATTTACTGTTGTAGTCATTCCCAGCTGAATATCAGGTACCGTGAGTATGCAGCCTTGGCTGCTAAACATTCGATAACTTGACCGTATGTGCGCGTCACGTACGTAACTTTTTAAAAATATATAAGCTTTATGAACCTTGGGTTAGGTAAACGGTCTTTTGGGCTGAGTGATTGTGTGTGTTGATCAGGTGTTTGAATTGTATTGGCGTGTTCTATGGAGCTAGGAGCTAGCAGAGGAGCTAGGAGCTAGCATAACAAACACGCAGGTGTTTTTATGCAGGATTAATTTGTGGCATATTAAATATAAGCCTGGTTGTGTTGTGGCTAATAGAGTATATATATGTCTTGTGTTTATTTACTGTTGTAGTCATTCCCAGCTGAATATCAGGTCACCCCCGGCTCTCACAGCATCTTCCCTATCTGAATAGCTTCAACTCCCCACTAGTCCTTCACTTGCACTTTACTCATCCACAAATCTTTCATCCTCGCTCAAATTAATGGGGAAATTGTCGCTTTCTCGGTCCGAATCTCTCTCACTTCATGCGGCCATCATTGTAAACAATAGGGAACTTTGCGTATATGTTCAACTGACTACGTCACGCTACTTCCGGTAGGTGCAAGCCTTTTTTTTATCAGATACCAAAAGTTGCAATCTTTATCGTCGTTGTTCTATACTAAATCCTTTCAGCAAAAATATGGCAATATCGCGAAATGATCAAGTATGACACATAGAATAGATCTGCTATCCCCGTTTAAATAAAAAAAATTCATTTCAGTAGGCCTTTAAGGTGCGGTAGTGGGAACAAATATGGGGTAAAAATAAATAAAATAAAATAAATTACACAGCAGGCAATAAAGAAAAAAACTAATAATTGAAATAAACAGACTACTATCCAATAAGAATAATAAGCAATCCTGTACAATATACAAAACACTATAGAAATACAAAATACTGTACAATATACAGAACAAGACAAGAGTACCGGAGTAATAAATAACAATCAGTGTCGGACATATTGCACTCGAAGGGTAATATTGCACGGTAGGGTATTAGGGTAGGATATTGTATAGGGGTGAATTATTATTATAAGTTAGAGTTCAAGATGGTGACAGCTCTGGGAAAGAAGCTGTCTCTCCGAGCCTGTTTGTTCTGTTATGTTGTGTTACGGTGCGGATGTTCTCCCGAAATGCGTTTGTCATTCTTGTTTGGTGTGGGTTCACAGTGTGGCGCATATTTGTAACAGTGTTAAAGTTGTTTATACGGCAACCCTCAGTGTGACCTGTATGGCTGTTGACCAAGTATGCCTTGCACACACTTGTGTGTGTGAAAAGCCGTAGATGTTATGTGACTGGGCCGGCACGCAAAGGCAGTGCCTTTAAGGTTTATTGGCGCTCTGTACTCCTCCCTATGTCCGTGTACATAGCGGCGTTTTAAAAAATCATAAATTTTACTTTTTGAAACCGATACCGATAATTTCCGATATTAAATTTTAAAGCATTTATCGGCCGATAATATCGGCAGTCCGATTTTATCGGACACCTCTATTCACAATCCTTATGTAAGACAAGAACACGCGTGTTTCTCTTTTTTATGCATTCTTAGTGGTAAAACACGGGCAAGTACGCGGTGGCTAACGGGAGTACACAATTCCGCCCATAAAGCCCTTTGCAAAAACATCCAAATACCGCCAACAATACTCCATTTAAATCTCGTCACCAAGTATTAGCAATATTGTTATTATAAGCGCTAACGCAGACAGACTATTTTTAGCGGTGCTGTGATCAAGGATGGTTTTCACTGCTGGACTCTAGAAAGAGGTTCCGCAGCCTCCGTAGCAGAACCTCCAGGTTCTGTAGCAGAACCTTCTGTAATAGCTTCTTACCTCAGGCCGTAAGACTCTTGAACGCATCATAATAATCCCCTCAATTCCCCCCCAAAATGGATTAACTCGCTGGAATATAAAGACAATATAACATACATCCATAAACGTGGATGCATATGCAAAAGTGCAATATATTTATCTGTACAGTAATCTATTTATTTATATCTGCACCTTATTGCTCTTTTATCCTGCACTACAACGAGCTAATGCAATGACATTTCGTTGTTATCTGTACTGTAAAGTTCAAATTTGAATGACAATAAAAAGGAAGTCTAAATCTAATCACAGAGTGCATGCTAACTATCTTATGCTGACATATTGGCTGCTGCCGCTTGGCTTCTGAGTTTATGAAAGGTAATTATAGATTATAAATTAAGCCTTTTACCGGGACAGTAGAAGGTTGTAGCCATAAACTGAGAAGTTGGTCTACTTTGACATTTAACTTATACCGAGAAAGACACGAAAAGACGCTCGTTTTTACACTTGCGTGAAGATTAAGAATTATTCTTCATCCAAACGGGAAGATATAAACATCCCATCAGTCGGCATCCCGGTGAGAGCAGACATTGTACAGTAAATGATTGTTTTATTACGTTCATAGTTTGTATTTCTTGTTCAGGACTTAGCAATACTGCTACATGATGCTTAGTGTTTCACTAAAGCGAGCTCTACCGTATATTCAGGTTCAAAAATATAAATTTCTAGATCATCATTTTCCCAAAGAAATCTTTGTGGTCTTCCACAAAGTCTGCTATGATTAGTACTGTTGTCCTTGTTGAAAGGAAAAGCGACCATAAGGCGCCTGTGTAAATTATTAAGCCGTTGTATGCTTAAAAATGAACCAAATAGGTAAATATGACATGTTATTAGTAATGTGCCTGTTACTACATTACATATTTACTTAAAGCAAAAACGATGGAGGTTTTTTATAGCACTTTATTGGCGGAATAGATTGAATGCCATTACCTCCATTACTAGCTGACTTTTGCTAGAGTTAATTTACGAGTTAGAATGCATAAAAAAAAGAAAAACATATGTGTTCTTGTCTTGTATAAGGATTGTGACTGAAAGCAAAAAAGTGCAGTTCCCCTTTAAAGATGTACATCTCTAAGGTCTGGACCGTCTGGCTGACTTCCTTCCTTCTTTTTAGATCAAAATAGAAACATTTGCACACAATTTAGAATAGCATGGTTTTCATTTTGACAATAAAACATGACTAAAATATATAAGTTTTTCTTTGGAAGGCAAGGTTAAGGAAATATTAGCAAATTATATATATACAGGAGGCTAAACCAAGGGCGATACATTTCAGCATCGCCATGAAAATTGAGAGTTATGTGATTTATTTTTTATTTTTTACTATACATGATTAAAATGAATCACGTTGGTTTTATATCAAAACGGTAAAAAAACAAATCCACCAAATTTTCATAAAATTATAATCAAAAGGGAAGGCAAGTATTTTCATACCAAAGACTATAAAAATGTTGCTTGGCACTCACCATCAAGGGTTGGAATTGGGGGTTAAATCACCAAAAAATTATTCCCGAGCGCGGCCACTGCTGCTGCTCACTGCTCCCCTCACCTTCCAGGGGGTGGAACAAGACGGTGGGTCCAATACAGAGGGTAGATTCACCACACCTAGTGTGTGTGTGACTATCAGTGGTACTTTAACTTGAACTTTTCTGCCCCCTGGATAATCAATAAAAAAATGAGTAGATATTTACTCTTGTAACAATCCCACCACCCAGAAAAATATATATTAATGTGAATAAAATACGGAGAATCATGCTTTTGATGAGAGATCAAGGAGTAGGGATGATACTCGAAACCGGTTTTCCCGGTTGTTTGATAAGAAAAGAACCGAGTCCTCGGACTCGAATCCCTTTTTGAGAACCGGTACCCGTTATCGAGACCACTATAGTAAAGGAAAAGAGTTTATTCTTTATTCGAATCCCGTCCCGACCAGAAATGCTCCGTGGGACATCACAGGAAATGACGTCACGTAGCTCAGTCATTAGGCGCAGATAGCGAAAGCAGGAAAACAATGGACGGGAAAAAGCGCTCCAAGGTGTAATAAAGTTCAAAACAAAAGCTATAATCCATCGAATAACTTTACTGAGATTTTAGCAGGGTAAAACACATGACGAACACTTTTACGACCAACCGGAAACATAGCAACGCACCTCCTTTACGGCAGCTGTCGCAACGTTCTTAAAACAACCGCAGCACATACATATATATACAACATATCTCCCTTTTTTAACTTTTCTTTTTCTTTCCTTGTAAACAAAACAAAATCACACTGTAGATGTGTTGTCTGTCTAATTATAAATAATGCAGACGAGGCGTGTTGGCTGAGTTCTTGACGTTTACTTTCACAGCGTGGCAACATGCAACACTTTTCGGGGCTACCGCGCATGCTCGTAACTCCCGTTGCATGCTGGGTAGTGTAGTTGTTATATTCTCTAGCTCATAACATTTTTCCCACATAAAGAAATAATGTTAACTCAATAAAGTGTATTTCTTTTTTTAGCTTTAACTTTTCATTTATTAGCATTGTAACTACATTTGCAAAGAACTTTTCTCTTCATAGAATGTTCTTTCAATAAAGAAATAAAGTTCAAAAATGTCTAAGCATCATAACAAACAGTTATGTCAAATAGCAGCAGAAGTGCACTTTTTGGAGAGCTGTATTATTTTCAGTTTTGTGCCCAAGGGACTGATTTTATTTAACACTATATTATTATTTATACACCTATAGTGATCACAGAGACAGGTTGTTTTTGTGTTACTGTATATATTTGTTTCTCTGAAAAATCCCACTTAATATACTTTGGGTAACAACAGTCAATATTTATTTATTTTATTTTATTTTTCTAGGTGGGTAACAGTCAATATTTATTTATTTATTAGATTTTATTTTTTTATTATGTAATAAAAGTGAGCTTTTGTTAAACCAAATATTGTGTGTTTTTTTCCATATACAACAACCTATCTGGACTCGATAAGAGAATCGATAAGGAATCGGTTCGATAAGAGGATTCGATAATAGGCTAGAACTCGATAATTCCTTATCAAACATCATCCCTATCAAGGAGTAGAACTAAAACAACCGAATACCTGTTTTGCTTCATAGAAACATACATTTTTTATACAGTGCAAAGAAAAATATTTTTTCTTGAATTATATTTTTAAAGTCCGATAGCTTGATTAAAATAATCCAACATTTAGATTTTTGTGAAAAACTAAAGAAATAGAAATAAAGATTCTCAAAAAATTTGTCGATGCATGGATTTGTATGAGACCGTGGTATTTTACTCTACATGGCCTATACCAGGGGTCGGCAACCCTCAATGTTGAAAGAGCCATATTGGACAACGAATACAAAAATAAAAATCTGTCTGGAGCCGCAAAAAATTAAAAGCTTTATTTAAGTGTTATAATGAAGACAACACATGATGTAAGTGTCCATATTAGCTATATGAGCCTACTTTCAAAATGACTATGTGTCGCAGGCTGACGCAAATCTTCGTTGACAGAAATGTTGAAATATTTATTCTACACATTTTTACAACGTTAGTAAACCACAGGCTTTTCAGAGTGTGAGATAACTCCTGGAGATTACTGGCTTAGAATGTCCAAAGGTATAGATGTGTGTGTCCAAGTTAAAGGAAACGGCAGGCTATCTTCTTCTAGTAAATTTATTTGCAAGCTGGGTAATGTTTGCTGTGGTCTATAACGGCACCATATGTTGCTCCAAAACCTGTATGTACCTTTCAGCATAAATGGTACCTTCACAGATGTGTAAGTTACCCATGCCTTGGCACTAATACACCCCAGTGGTTCCCACACATTCATTTATTTGTGGCGGCCCGCCACGAAAGAATTAAGGCTGCCACAAATAGATTTTTATTTTTTTAAATTTTTTATTTATTTATTTATTTTTTGTCCAGTCTAGCTTCTCAGGCAAATCATATAGTTGATGTAGATGCCCATATCGGCTGTTCAGATTTACTATACAAAAAAGAGAAGCTCTTTGTTCAGTGGATCAGATGTTTGATGAAGCTCTGTGTCTATCTACCACCACTACTGTTTTCTGTTTATTTGTTACTGACTGTGGCAGGACACCTCAGCCTCTGTTTCACTTTATGTTGCTGGTAAATAATATGGTTGTAGTAGTAGGCTAAAGTTAAATTATTTAGTATGCTCTAATTAAAGGGGCAGAGCTTTAAGAGACATTTTAGCTTTTATATTTTTATAAGATATATTTTTTGTAAGAACCACAATTAATAAATATATTTCAGTGAATAACTTATTGTTCAAATCTGTATATAAATATGTACCTAAAGTGTTGTAATTATATTGTAAAATGGATGTATGGATGGATGGACGTTTAAAACAAAACTATTATTAATTAGTAAGTATAAATTTTTTGAGCCTTTTTAGAGAAAATCATATCATTGTAGTCAATTATGCAAATTACTCGAAGATGTCATGCCCATAGTCACGCCCCCACCGCCACAGGTATCTTGGCAGTTTATGGGAAACACTGCACCCCCATACCATCACAGATGCTGGCTTTTGAACTTTGCACCTGTAAAAATCCAGATGGTTCTTTTTCTCTTTTTTCTGGAGGACACAACGTCCACAATTTCCAAAAACAATTTGAAATGTGGACTCGTCCGACCTCAGAATACTTTTACACTTTACATCAGGCCATCTTAGATGAGCTCGGGCCCAGCGAAGCCGGCGGCGTTTCTGGGTGTTGTTGATAAATGGCTTTCACTTTGCATAGTAGTTTTAACTTGCACTCACAGATGTAGTGACAAACTGTAGTTACTGACAGTGGTTTTCTGAAGTGTTCCTGAGCCCATGTGGTGATATCCTTTACACACTGATGTCAGTTTTTGATGCAGTACCACCTGAGGGATCAAAGGCCTGTAATATCATTGCTTACGTTGAGTGATTTCTCCAGATTCTCGGAACCTTTTGATGATATTACGGACCGTAGATGGTGAAATCCCTAAATTCCTTGCTATGGCTGGTTGAGAAATGTTGTTCTTAAACAATTTGCTCAGGTATTTGTTCACAAAGTGGTGACCCTCGCCCCATCCTTGTTTGTGAATGACTGAGCATTTCATGGAAGCTGCTTTTATACCCAATTATGGCACCCACCTGTTCCCAATTAGCTTATTCTCATGTGGGACTTTCCAAATAAGTGTTTGATGAGCATTCCTCAACTTTCTCAGTCTTTTTTGCCACTTGTGGCAGGCATCAAATTCCAAATGAGCTAATATTTGCAAAAAATTACACACATTAAGAGTGTTACTAAAACGGCCTTCTTTCATCTCCGTAATATCGCTAAAATTCGTTCCATCTTGTCCACTAGCGACGCTGAGATCATTATTCATGCGTTCGTTACGTCTCGTCTCGATTACTGTAACGTACTATTTTCGGGCCTCCCTATGTCTAGCATTAAAAGATTACAGTTGGTACAAAATGCGGCTGCAAGGCTTTTGACAAAAACAAGAAAGTTTGATCATATTACGCCTATACTGGCTCACTTGCACTGGCTTCCTGTGCACTTAAGATGCGACTTTAAGGTTTTACTACTTACGTATAAAATATTACACGGTTTAGCTCCAGCCTATCTCGCCGATTGTATTGTACCATATGTCCCGACAAGAAATCTGCGTTCAAAGAACTCCGGCTTATTAGTGATTCCCAGAGCCAAAAAAAAGTCTGCGGGCTATAGAGCGTTTTCTATTCGGGCTCCAGTACTCTGGAATGCCCTCCCGGTAACAGTTAGAGATGCTACCTCAGTAGAAGCATTTAAGTCCCATCTTAAAACTCATTTGTATAATCTAGCCTTTAAATAGACCCCCCCTTTTTTAGACCAGTTGATCTGCCGTTTCTTTTCTTCTCTCCTCTTCTCCCCTGTCCCTTGCGAGGGGGAGTTGCATAGGTCCAGTGGCCATGGATGAAGTGCTGGCTGTCCAGAGCCGGGACCCCGGGTGGACCACTAGCCTGTGCATCGGTTGGGGACATCTCTGCGCTGCTGACCCGTCTCCGCTCGGGATGGTTTCCTGTTGGCCCCGCTGTGGACTGGACTCCCGCTGATGTGTTGGATCCACTGTGGACTGGACTTTCACAATGTTATGTCAGACCCACTCGACATCCGTTGCTTTCGGTCTCCCCTAGAGGGGGGGGGTTACCCACATATGCGGTCCTCTCCAAGGTTTCTCATAGTCATTCACCGACGTCCCACTGGGGTGAGTTTTTCCTTGCCCGTATGTGGGCTCTGTACCGAGGATGTCGTTGTGGCTTGTACAGCCCTTTGAGACACTTGTGATTTAGGGCTATATAAATAAACATTGATTGATTGATTGATTGAAAAAATAACAAAGTTTTCTAGTTTGAACGTTAAGTATATTGTTTTTGCAGTCCATTCAATTGAATATAGGTTGAAAAGGATTTGCAAATCATTGTACCCGGTTTTTAATTTACAATTAAAAACGTGCCAACTTCACTGGTTTTGGGTTTTGTATATGTGTATATATGTATACATATATGTATGTTTATGTAAAAATCTGCTGTACAATAGGCGTGTCCCTTTTTCAGGAACACTTGTACAAAAACTCACAATAGTAGAGATAGAGTGCTAAAAACGTTATGACAGACCACATAAAAAAAACGGAGTGAAATTTAAAATTTGTTTTTGTGAATGAGAGACCCAGAATGTACATGAGAGTAAAGAATGTATGATTTACAATATTAACTATGAACGATAAAACACAGAATATCAACATATGAACGTCGTTGCCAGCCTGAGCTGCTGGAGTTGCTGTGATGGAGATTACTGTAATAACTCTTATATCAGTCAAAAGCGCATATTGTAACTGTTGAAATACTTTCTATATTTCAAGACTTACGGTAATTTGAAAACAGCTCTGCACATCATAATTGCGGCTACAGTTTTGATGTTAAAAGTCTAAAAATCATGGATTTTTAGACCATGCCGGATCGAAAATCTTAACAAGCCATATTTTGTCCAGGTCTGACCTTTGGTATTTACAGTCAAACCAAGGGCTAGTATCTCTACTTCCTTATATTTTCTGGTCAGCCCATTGAGTAATTCAAGCACTGCTGCCACCTAGCTGGAAGTCTGTGTATTGTTCAAACATTTATAAAGACGCTAATACTGTAAGGCCCCCTAATGCGAGACGAGACTATCTAGCTACTGGCCTTGCCTCCTTAGTACTTGGTAGATGGGTTTCACTTCTCACATTACTTATTCAGTTGCACTGTTCATGCTGCAGCGTGCACTAAAGTCCTGTACAATTCTGACCTGACTGTGTGGATTGTAAAATAACTGCCACGTGCAAAAAATCTTTTAATGTGTTAATCAAGATGAAGTTGTGATGTAACAGTTCAGGCCAGCATGGAATGCTCCACGATCAATGGACGAAGGGTTATGAAATACATACAGTATGCATCTCTGTGCTAAACGTCTGACTGTACACCGTCTAAGAAGCCTGCATTATTAATAACTAGTGATCCTGTTTGACAGTCTGGCCTGCTTTAATGCTCCAATGTTTCTTTCTGCTTCCGTTCGTTGGTCCCAGACGAGCTCCAGCAGCGAGAGGAGGCCCTGGAGCGGCAGAGGGCCGAGTTCGGCAAACTCAAGCAGCAGCTCGAGGCCGAGTTCAACCAGAAGCGAGCCAAGTTTAAAGACCTCTACTTGACCAAAGAAGGTGTGCACGCCGTCATATCTGAATTGTTGTTTGTAACGATGCATACTGTTGATACTAGAGGTATTAACAGCGGAAATGCCCTTTTTTGTCCACTTTTTCATGCACTCCTGATAATTATTAAAGTTGAAAAAATAAATAAGTATAAATATCAAAGATGTATAATATATATATATATATATTAGGGATGTCCGATAATGGCTTTTTTGCAGATATTCCGATATTGTCCAACTCTTAATTACAGATACCAACCGATACCCATATATACAGTCGTGGAATTAACACATTATTATGCCTAATTTGGACAACCAGGTATGGTGAAGATAAGGTCCTTTTTAAAAAAATGAATAAAATAAGATAAATAAATAAAAACATGTTCTTGAATAAAAAAGAAAGTAAAACAATATAAAAACAGTTACATAGAAACTAGTAATTAATGAAAATGAGTAAAATTAACTGTTAGGTTAGTACTATTAGTGTGCTTACGGACTGTATCCCTTGCAGACTGTATTGATATATATTGATATATAATGTAGGAAGCAGAATATTAATAACAGAAAGAAACAACCCTTTTGTGTGAATGAGTGTAAATGGGGGAGGGAGGTTTTTTGGGTTGGTGCACTAATTGTAAGTGTATCTTGTGTTTTTTATGTTGATTTAATAAAAAAATAAAATAAAATAATTTTTAAAAAACGATACCGATAATAAAAAACAAAACGATACCGATAATTTCCGATATTACATTTTAAAGCATTTATCGGCCGATAATATCGGCAGGCTGATATTATCGGACATCTCTAATATATATATACAGTATATACTTTGCTCCCATTTTTCATGAGTTGAAGTCAAAGATCTAAAACTTTTACTATATGCACAAAATACCTATTCCTCTCAAATAATGTTCACAAATCTGTCTAAATCTGTTACTGAGAATTTCTTCTTTCCTAAGAAAATCCATCCCATCTCACAGGTGTGGCATATTAAGATGCTGATTAAACAGTATGATTATTGCACAGGTGTGCCTCCGGCTAGGGGGTTAGAAAAGCAGTCAGTATCTGGTGTGACCACCATTTGCCTCACGCTGTGCAACACATCTCTTTCACATAGAGTTGATCAGGTTGTTGATTGTGGCCTGTGGAATGTTGGTTCGCTCCTCTTATATGACTGTGCCAAGTTGCTGGATATTGGCAGGAACTGGAACACGCTGTTGTATACGCCGATCCACAGCATCCCAAACATGCTCAATGGGTGACATGTCCGGTGAGTCTGCTGGCCATGCAAGAACTGGGATGTTTTCAGCGTCTAGGAATTGTGTACAGATCCTGGCAACATGAGGCCGTGTATTGTCATGCTGCAACATGAGGTGATGGTTTCAGATAAATGGCACAAAAATGGGCCTCAGGATCTCGTCACGGTATCTCTGTGCATTCAAAAGGCCATCAATAAAATGCACTTGCGTTTGTTGTCGATAACGTGCGCCTGTCCATACCATAACCCCTCCCCCACCATGGGCCACTCAATTCACAACGTTGACGTCAGCAAACTGTTCTCTCACACGACGCCACAAACGCTGCCTGCTATCTGCCCTGAACAGTGAAAACCGGGATTCATCCGTGAAAACAACACCTCTCCACTGTGCCAGACGCCATCGAATGTGAGCATTTGCCCAATCAAGCCAGTTACGACGACAAACTGCAGTCAGGTCGAGACCCCGATGAGGACGACGATCATGCAGATGAGCTTCCCAGAGACGGTTTCTCACAGTTGGTGCGGAAATATTTTGGTTATGCAAACCAATTGTTGCAGCAGCTGTCCGGGTGGCTGGTCTCAGATGATCAGGGAGGTGCACCTGCTGGATGTGGAGGTCCTGGGCTGGTGTGATAACACGTGGTCTGCGGTTGTGAGGCCGGTTGGATGTACTGCCACATTCTCTGAAACGCCTTTAGAGACATCTTATGGTAGAGAAATGAACATTCAATTCACGTGCAACAGCTCTGGTGGACATTCCTTCAGTAAGCATGCCAACTTCACGCTCCCTCAGAACTTGCAACATCTGTGGCATTGTGCTGTGTGATAAAACTGGACATTTCAGAGTGGCCTTTTATTGAGGGCAGCCTAAGACACACCTGTGCAATGATCCTCCTGTTTAATCAGCATCTTGATATGCCACACCTGTGAGGTGGGATGGATTATCTTGGCAAAGAAGAAATGCTCACTAACACAGATTTAGACCGATTTGTGAACAATGTTTTTGTGTGTATATACTAAAAATTTTAGATCTTTGAGATTAAACTCATAAAAAATGGGGGCAAAAACAAAAGTGTTGCATTTATATTAGAGATCTCCGATAATATCGGACTGCCGATATTATCGGCCGATAAATGCTTTAAAATATAATATCGTAAATTATCAGTATCGGTTTCAAAAAGTAAAATGTATGACTTTTTAAAACGCCGCTGTAAGGAGTGGTACACGGACGTAGGGAGAAGTACAGAGCGCCAATAAACCTTATAGGCACTGCCTTTGCGTGCCGGCCCAATCACATAATATCTACGGCTTTTCACACACACACAAGTGAATGCCATGCATACTTGGTCAACAGCCATACAGGTCACACTGAGGGTGACCGTATAAACAACTTTAACACTGTTACAAATATGTGCCACACTGTGCACCCACACCAAACAAGAATGACACACATTTCGGGAGAACATCCGCACCGTAACACAACAGCAACACAACAGAACAAATACCCACAACCCCTTGCAGCACTAACTCTTCCGGGACGCTACAATATACACCCCCCGCTACCTCCTACCCCCCCCCCCCCCCTTACTACAACCTCGCCCCCCCCCAATCCCGCCCACCTCAACCTCCTCATGCATGTCCCAAATTCCAAGCTGCTGTTTTGAGGAATGTTAAAAAAAATAATGCACTTTGTGACTTCAATAATAAATACGGCAGTGCCATGTTGGCATTTTTTTCCATAACTTGAGTTGATTTATTTTGGAAAACCTTGTTACATTGTTTAATGCATCCAGCGGGGCATCACAACAAAATTAGGTATAATAATGTGTTAATTCCACGACTGTATATATCGGTATCGGTTGATATCGAAATCGGTAATTAAGAGTTGGACAATATCGGATATCGGCAAAAAAGCCATTATCGGACATCTCTAATTTATATTTTTGTTCAGTATATATATAGCTGGTATTCTGACACGTGACTTCTTCCCGCATGTGAAAACCAGTGATGGTCGGCCAAACCAAGCTGGCTGTTGTACATCAAGCAGCGCAAACTATCTAAGTACAAAAGAGGCTTAAATCTTCCTGCAAAAAGCAGATACGAGCAAAAAATCTAACTATGCAATGGAATAGACACTAATAAAAAAAACATTTGTCCAGTGATATCAAGGATTACGTCGGTCGCGTTCTCAGACATATCGAACGATTGTGCTCCGGACGCCATTCTACACGACAAAACAGATGAAAACTTGGAAAAGCGTGGAGGTCTACAACTTTTTTGTGTGTGGCTGGGTCAAGGAAATTGGTATCAAGACAGTCCCAGATAAATACGTATCGTTTTTGCTCGGATAAGGATGCATTTCATGTTTTAACTTTGCGTCTAAGATGCCTTGTTTGTTGCTGTTGCACACGCCGTTTACGAGTAGTGTGCTTTTTCCCGTCTTTATCAAAATATAACTATAGATGTCAACATTGTGTATTTGCTGAAAGCTTCATTAGTAATTGCTGCCTTTGGTAAAAGCTGAACTCTTTTGGGTTTTGCTCACATTTGATTTCCTTCATATAGACATACCGAGTTGGTGCTTTTCAAAACAATCCTAGCAAACATGTGTTTAAGAAATACAAATAATATCAAGATAATACTTAAATGGGAAATAATAACCGTCAAAAGTATATCAAACAGACCTTTTAACGAAGTGATCACTGCAAACCCATGCATTCTTTGTCTGTGCTCCCTTGGACTGGAGTGTGTGCTGCATGCTTTTGTCGTCGTCGTTTCCACAAATCTTGCACTTTTTCCACCGATTTGAACTGTCCGTACAGCCGAAATCAACACAAGTATAGGGCTCTTTTTTTTTTCTTCGAGAAAGGCTTAATGGCGCCTATCGTACCCATTGAGAACAGAGCTAGCTTGACCACCACATATATATTTAATGGGCGGGACATGAGCCAGACATGACGTCTGTAACATCCCAGCAATACACACACATATGTACATATATTTTTTTAAATATATTTTTTCAACTTTAATAATTACTTGGAGTGCATGTAAAAGTGGAAAGAAAAGTGTCGTTAATGAACACAAACAGAAACAGAACACATGTAAACACGGCAAGGCTCAAACTGCTCAGTCAGCATTAATAGCGCTGATAAGTTGATCGTAAACAACAGTACGGGAAAGCTAAGTATCAACCTTTTGAAGTGCATGCAGGGGTTTGAAATTATGAATGGTATTTTGGTCAGCTGTTTGTCATCAGAACATTTGTCAACTTCTAGGAGCGGCCAAACATTTATTTATTGTACTTAAAACAATGGTATGACGTGCATGTGAAAGTGGAAAGACAAACCCTGCATGAACTTGGATAGTGGAATTTTAAAGCGCATGCAGAGGAAGGTAAAGCTATAGGACACTGTGGTGTTCGCCTTCCTCTCTCATCCGTCATCCTCTCCTTTTTTTCCGTCTCCAGAGGAGCTGAAGAGGCAAACGACGGCCCTGGAGGCCGCCCAGGCTGAGCTGAGCGCCATCCAGGCCGAGCTGTCTCAAGCCCAGGGCGAGATGGAGAACATCAAAGCGGTGGCCACCGTGTCGGAGAACACCAAGCAGGAGGCCATCGACCAGGTCCGCAGCCAGTGGCAGGAGGAGGTGGCCTCGCTGCAGGCCATCATGAAAGGTAGAAGAAAACTAAAACACTGTCACTCTTTGTTTTTTGTTTGTAATGCTCTTGTCCTTATTCAGACACCGTCTGCGAGTACGAGGTCCAGTTCCACCAGCGTCTGGAGCAGGAGCGAGCCCAGTGGGGCCAGTACCGGGAGGCCATGGAGAGGGAGGTGGGCGACCTGAGACGCCGGCTTACTGAGGGCCAGGAGGAGCAGAATCTGGAGAACGATATGAAAAAAGTAGACTCTCTATTTGACTCATATTGGGATTGAACCATTTCAACGGGACAATTTAGATGTTTATGGGGCTATAAAATGTTCTTCAAGGCTCAGGAGGATGCGGAGAAGCTTCGCTCGGTGGTGATGCCCATGGAGCAGGAGATCGCCGCACTCAAAGCCAAGCTGACAACAGCCGAGGACAGAGTCAAGGAACTGGAGGCGTCGAAGGTTTGTCTACGTTGCACACAATGTAATTAACCAATTTACTCTGCTGTAATTACACAGCTCTGCTGTAATTGTGTTTATTCCGGACACAATCCAGCGACTTTGCACTGGGATTTTTTGGCATCTACAGCCTTGTTTTGTTCATCTTCTTTTTTCTAATTTCCAGTTATTAATGTTTTTGTTCTGGCAGGTCAAGGAGCTCAATCACGTTCTGGAGGCCGAGAAGTCTTGCCGCACGGACCTGGAGATGTACGTGGCGGTGCTCAACACGCAGAAGTCGGTACTGCAGGAGGATGCAGAGAAACTGCGCAAAGAGCTACATGAAGGTAGTGGATTACTGACCATGAATACAAGACGGGAAGAAAGGTTTTGTTTGGGGAGTTTTTGTTTCTGTGCTACATG
Organism: Entelurus aequoreus; assembly: GCF_033978785.1. NCBI lineage: Eukaryota > Metazoa > Chordata > Actinopteri > Syngnathiformes > Syngnathidae > Entelurus > Entelurus aequoreus. The sequence continues at coordinate 80,106,932 of NC_084735.1, forward strand.
TTGGTTTATGCATATTTCTTAAGACACCTGAATATAATGCAAAAAAGAATAAGAAAAGCTAGGACACGCTTTGGAGAGTTTTAGTTTTGTCACAGCAAATTGAGTAATCTATCGATTAATTTATTTGTTTATTCAAATAACGGACTAAAGCCCCCTTTCTCGACACAATGTGTATTTTAGGGAAAATTGTTGAATTACGTGTCACATTGAAATTGCGCTTTGACCACGGGAGCATCGCTCTGTATTACTTATATATAGGGACGTATATTGCTAGGAGTTTATTGATACCAAATCCAATATCGATATTTTTTATCGATACCGGTATGTATCAGTACTCTTATCGGTAACATATGTAATTGGTGTAAAAAAATATGTGAAACTTTTCTTTTTTTTTTTACCATTTTTAATAGCACAAGTGGTTGTACACCACCAACATCATCTAACATCTTTCAGCAAAGGAGTGTTTTTTCAACACCTGCTTTTTAGGTCTTAAACAAGTCAACTATGTTTGCAGTGCAAATTGCAAAGCAGTCGTTATGTCATAATCTTGTAAAGACACATATCCATCACTGTGTTTTTAATAATTACAATTACACTCGGCTGGAAATAATATTTTTGCATGACATTCATGTGCAGAGCACATACCTCTTACGTTATATATCATATCAAATATATATTATAAATCAATACAATCAATTATCATGTTAGGTTGGTGTGCATTTTGTAACAATAGGAATTGTTTTTTGTGTTTATGTTGCACGCAGACTTATTTAAGTGACAATATTGAGGGTTGACAGCTACCGATGTATTATGTCTGTGTAGACATGTCCACTATTACTATCTAAATAAAAAAGACCCAGTAATTACTTCAATTAAATTTTTTTTGAGTGGATTAATTTTGGCCTGTGGATTATTGGGTCGCTACGAGTACGGTGACTGAAGCGCTGTATGTAGGCGGCCGGATGTAAAGCGTGTTTGCTTAAAACTGACTCTTGCTTTTAGGAGCGTGCGTGATTTTGAAGGACTTTTGAGGAAATATTTCTGCGTTACAAACTTTTGTGTGGTGATGCTTCCTTATTTGTGTATATTCCAAGCTAATTATATCTACTTGTGTCTTTTTTATGCATGGCACAGGCACTTGAAGGGAATGTAACAGCGTGGATAAAAAAATACAGATAGCAACCAGGTGATATAAAACTAATACAGTAAAGAATCTTTGAAGTCTTAAAGAACCAAATCAAAGAAAATACTCTGTGATAAAGTATAATAAGTGACAATCTAACAATGTAACACATACATGTTTTAAAAGTTATTAATTGGTGGAGGGGTGTTTGATTTTTGGACCAGCAACTTGTTAACATAGATACAAGAGGCTTTATTGGTCATCGAAGTAATGCTATTGGGAAATACCAGTTCCGTTTAAAAATGCAAACATTTCACCACAATGTCTGTCTTTCACTTTCACTCAAAACCTTTGACAGCTTCCTGTTCAATTTGTCCTCTTTTTTTTCTTTTTTTTTTAAGCTATCTCTCTTTATCATCACTCTGCTGTAACCGCCTCTTTCCCCAGACACTGAAACAGGCCACAACATCGGCAGCGCGAGCTGCGCCCCTCTCATGTTTGCCCTATTAAAGGAGTCTTTCACTCAAAAAACGAATCATCAAAGCAACAAAATACAAATTGATGCTTTTTTTCTAATACAATTAAGCGGTTCATTTACTCGATGAATCGTTGCATATGCTGGTTGATGTATGATACAACTGAAAATAACTCAGGAGTGACAGGAAGAAAAGCTCAGACTCTCTTTGGGAAGTTTTAGTTGTGGCCCCACATGTTGGTTTATTTACAGTATGATTGTCAAATACCCCAAATGTAAGACAGGAGTGACAGGAAGAAAAACTTGGACTCACTTTAAGAAGTTGTGTTTTCTGTACCGCATGTTAAATTATGTGTAATTCTCAAGACCTTTGAAAATAAGACAGGAGTGACGGGAAGAAAAGCTTAGACTCGCTTTGGGGAGTTTTAGTCTTGGTGCCGTATGTTAGTTTATGAACAGTATAATACTCTCATGTTGGTTTATGTACAATACTCAAGACCACTTAATATAGAACAGAAGTGACTTGAAGTAAAGCTTGGGTTTGCTTTAAGGAGTTTGTGTTTCTACACCATATATTGGTTTATTCTCAAGACCCCTGAACATAAGACAGGAGTGACAGGAAGAAAGGCTTCGAGTACCTTTCAGAAGATTTTGTTTCTGCACCAAATGTTTGTTTATGTATAATGATCAAGAACCATAAATGTGAGACTGGAATGACAGGAAGAAAACCTTGAACTCGCTTAGGTAAATTTTTGTTTTGGCACCACATGTTGGTTTATGTATAATATTCAAGAACACTGAATATAAGACAGAAGTCACAGGAAAAAAAGCTGGGATTTGCTTAGGGAGATTTTAGTTTTGGCATCACATGTTGGTTTATGTATAATTATCAAGAACCCCAGACTGACTGTTGTCAAGGTAGAAGGCGCTCGGTCAAACCAGTCTGCTAACAGGTGGCAGCGCCTGGCGACTTCTCTCAGTCGAAGCAAGTCGTATCTTTTCTTCCTGTCCTTCACACATTCACACATATCGTTAACAGCCAAGACCTGACCAATAATTGTGTCGTTAGAAAATAGATTTATGGTTGTCCCGTATTGGGTTCTTTATACGGTTGGAAGTGAAGTCCAGGTCAACTTGACTCTGAAAGTATGCATGCTAGGAGCACGCGTGATGTGTTCAAGGACGAGTGGAACGTTGACTATCCAGATTCTGATGGTGCAAAATTGCAGTTCTTAGAAGTTACATTAGATTCTTCCACTTGTTTGTCCGGATAGTTCCTGCAGCGACGGGTTTTCCCCTCAACTTTTGTCGTTTTTTTTCTGCTTGTTTCCGTTAAGTGTGCCACAAACTGGAGCTGGAGCGTCAGCAGCACAACCAGCTCAAGCACACGTGGCAGAGAGCCAACGACCAGTTCCTGGAGTCCCAGCGCCTCCTCATGAGGGACATGCAGAGGATCGAGAGCGTGCTCTCGTCAGAGCAGCTCCGGCAGGTGGAGGAGATAAAGAAGAAAGACCAGGTGAAGCTTTCGGAGGCCTTTTTGCTTCCTATTTTCATCCCCAGCTGCATTTCTGGTTAAGATCGATGAATTGAGTGAGCAGACTCCAGACTGAGCTATTGACTGAAAGAGGAGCGTCCATTACAATCTCATCGCTACATAAAAAGAATGTGTCTCCTAACTGATGCGGTATAAGATTCTGCTTTTTTATTATTATAATACAATGGCCAAACGTTCACGTGTGATGTACATAAAGTATTTTTCGGACTATAAGGCGCACTTAAAATTCTTTAATTTTCTCAAAACTCGACAGTGCGCCTTATAACCCGGTGCGCCTAATGTACGGAATCATTTTGGTTGTGCTTACTGACCTCGAAGCTATTTTATTTGGTACATGGTGAAGTGATAAGTGTGACAAGTAGATGGCAGTCACATATAAGAGATACGTGTAGACTGCAATATGACTCAAGTAAACAACACAAAAATGTTATATGTTCCATTGAAAATACAGAATTACACACGGAACTCAAAAATCTATCAAAATGTTTTAGTGCGACTTTGGTAAGCTACGAAGCCGCACCGCTTGATGGATTGTACTGTGCTTCAACATACAAGTATTATTATGGTGGGTGTATAAGGTAAGACATATTATCTGGCGTTTTGCTTCGCAATATTATGAAAAGAGACTTTTCTTACCTTCTGATCTGTATTTGGGATCTGCAAACGACCTCCTTTGTAGTCCGTGCCGACAGCGTAGTTGATAAGCTTCTTCTTTTTCTCTATCTTCTTGTTATGGGACATTCATCCTCTGCTGTTGCCATTTCTAATATAAAGGAGTGTAAAGTTCTTACTTATATCTGTTAGTTAACTCGCCATGAAAGCGCTAAAACATACCGGTATAGTGAGTGTATATTATTCACCCAAGTTATTAGAGAGTTCCGGTCGGACACATTTCCGGCGTTGTTATTGCACTAGTGAGCCCCGGATGAGGAGATGCTGCTCCGTTATTGATTGAAGTAAAGTCTGAATGTCATTAAAACAGTTAGCTCCATCTTTTGACACTTCTTCCACTCCCATCCTTTGCACGCTATACCGCTACAACGAAGATGACGGAGAAAAGACGTGGCTGAAGGTGAGCCACGTAAATAAGAGCGCCCACAAAACGGCGCATCCTGAAGCGACTGTCAGAAAACGCTTGAAGATAATCTGTAAAACATAATCTATGCAACATTTTGACCAAAGAACTACCATTACATTTTATGTAGACCACAAGGAAGTGTTTTCAATTAATACAAAATAAAATAAAATATGACCCCTTTAATGCGCCCTATAATCCGGTGTGCCTTTTGTATGAAAATAAACCTGACGCGACCCACTCATCGGCAGTGCGCCTTGTAATCCGGTGCGGCCTATGGTCCGTAAAATACAGTTATGTATTGTCTGCCGAGTGTACTGTTACATTTTATTTTTCTGTTCCAGGAGGAGGACGAGAAAGAAATGCTGAGCCAAGTGAAGGATCTCCACGAGGAAGATGGCGGAGACAACACGGAGCCCCTGGAGGATTTATTCCTCGGTCTCAGCGTCGAGGAGGTAATCGGATACGGGCCCATTATCGTCTGATATCGCGCTACATTCCCTTTGAGTATTGTAACGGTATCTTCACTGTTGTCTTTTTGCGTGTTATAGTTCTTGCATTCATGACACTATGAAATAGGATCTCTTTATAATGTCAATGCATTCCTAGGAATGAATGGAAATAGAATTAAGAGGATAGGACAGGATAGGTCTTTATTGTCATTGCACAAGTACAACGAAACTTTGGTGTACTTGTAAACTGTTGCCATCATAAAGCCTCTAATAAGTATACTGGCACAAAAATAACATTTTATTTTTATTACTGATCATATTAGTGTGAAAATAAGAGAAATATAAATATATGAATATTTTACATTTGTACTTAAAATTTTCAAATAAACTACCACCGTCAAACATAAAAAGAAAAAAACACTGTCGAAACTTAAATACATGGGTACATATTATATATCATTGTTACTTAACCATAGGGCAGCGAGCAACCCCAAGAAGGCGGCCAAAAAATATTCTCAACTGTGGTTGCAGCTGTACTCAGTTGCAATACACTTTTCCACCACTTGTGGCAGTAATGACTAGGGATGTACAGAGTAGTGTAGAAAGAGAATGGCCAACTCGGTTTCAGGCGAGCTCCTCAGTGATTGGTCAAAAGGCACTCTTGTGACTACAGGGCACCATGACTGCTACTTACTCTGCGCTGATGCAATGTGTTTGCGCCACTTCCTCGTTAGTTTTTCAACAAGTAAAAATGCCCTGCTGTGCAGCATGGGTCTGCTCCAGCCGCAAGAATTGTGGAAAGCTTTTACATCGCTTTCCCCACAACCCCGAAAGAAGACAAGTATGGTAAGTGAAGGTTCGCCATCAACACGGGAGAGCCACCAAATACAGCGTCTTGTGCCAGGTAAACACGACACAACATCTGTGTTTTGTTCAGGAGAGAACACATAGAAGCTAATACAAATAACAGAAATATGAACAAATATAAGAGACGATTTGACAAAAACAGACTATCCTTGAATCTCAGAAAAACTAAAATAATGCAATTCGGTAGCAGCAGAAGAGAAAGTCAAACATAAATACAAATAGACGGACATTGAATGAGTAAAATAAACCACATTTTGGGTTTAATAATAGATGAGAAAATGAACTGAAAATCTCATTAAAAATGTACAACATAAAGTATCAAGAAATATGTCAATAATGAATAAAGCAAAATATGTTCTGGACCAAAAATCACTCCATATTCTCTACTGCTCACCAGTGTTACCATGTCTGAATTATTGTGCAGAAATATGGCTAAATAAGTACAAAAATACACCTATTCACTTGGTGTGTTACAAAAAAGAAAGATCAGTTAAAATAATAATAATAATAAGGTAACACTTTAGTATGGGAAACATATTCACCATTAATTAGTTGCTTATTAAAGTAACAAAGACTTAATTTAGAGTTATTTAGACACTAGGGGAACATATAAAGGTTAGGATTAGGGTTACTAATAAGCAATACTTCTGAGGTTATTGAGGGAACACTCTTAGTTAATGGCTTACTGGTTGTATAATAAGGCCATGCAGAATAAGGCATTAATAAGTACTTAATAATGACTAATTAAGAGCAAATATTTTACTAATTTGCATGTTAATATGCAAATAATTAATGGTGAATATGTGTTTCCCATACTAAAGTGTTACCACGAGGGGTACCACTGGCTTATACCGTGTCGAATGGGTGCTACAAATACTTTTAATACGATATGTTTTAATTGCTGATGCAAGTTAATTGATTTTTAGATGCGCCAGAAAATAACCCGTTTTGTACACTGTTGAGGTGATTCAATGATAAGTAGGGCGTAAATGTGTTTCTGTATAGTATTTCTCCAGCAATGGTCATGTGGTGACATAAATGATGGTATTTTGAGAGGTAATCATTGAACTCGGACATCACTGAAGGCCTAGGTGGGAAACGTACGGCCCGCCACTGGTAATGAGTGATACATACAGTGATTACAAATACAATTTTCTCTGTGATTGTTGGTCCAAAGCTAATGAAGATTTTGGCAAAATGAAGGTAATAAGTAATTTTTGGGTCGTTTTGTGTATTTTTTACATTTATTGCGCCGTCGGGTGCATGGAGAGTGCCTGCTGGTCACGAAGCACTGCAGGAATGTAGCAGCAGGATGCGTCAAATAGGGCTGAAAAATTATACTTACACTAAATAAAAACATGTTTTATTGTAAGTTTATGATAGTCGTGTAGAAAAAGTGTTTAGAACTATATGTAGACGTATTATTTTGGTTTATTTTGTCAGAGAAACAGATGTCAAAACGACAGCAAATGCATGCATCACAGCCACACTCGTCCTTGGTAGGAGTCATGGCACCTGTTAAGTTGGCCATACTCTCTCTATAAACGACTGATGACAATATCAAACAAATGGAAGAAGGCTGGAGCGAAAGTCATAGGGAAGTTTCTTAAGCACAAAAATTATGACTAAAGTGGTGAAGCTGTATTTTCATTTTATTTCAGAAATAGGGTGTAAAGGTTTTTTTTTTACCCAGAAGCATAAGACCTGAATATTATTTCCTGCTTCATTTAGATCATTTCTT